>NW_020523388.1:145000-254763 GCF_003368295.1 Carassius auratus | reverse complement strand
ATGGAAAACTTGAATCTGAATTAAGGGCCATAAGTCACAGGAAGATGTATGCCACTTGTGGAGGCACGTGCAATGTGTTTTCATATATAAATGGGGACACATGCATGGTTATCTTCCTCAAGTGTCTAGCTGTGGATAAAACATCCAATAGGCTTAGTAGAATCTGGAATCAATAGATGGATTTCCAATGGTAAGTAAGCTATAAAAGATACACTGTAGATTTTGATCTGTTAAGAATAAACAAGGTTTATCAACACTCTGTAAATGGAACATTTTTGATGTTTAAACTTTAGAAATCTCAAAATGTTTAGCTGCTTATGATTTATTTAACACAAAAAGCATAAAATATCTGTGTGAAACTCCACTGGCTGCATATGTGGTATAATGTTAATTAATAATAATTAAAAAAAAGTTTTTTTTTTTTCTTGAAAAAATGAAATATTTTGGATTACATTGAGGCACTTACATTGGAAGTGAATGGGAACAATCCGTAACTGTTTCAATATATACTGTTCATATAGCCACAAAATGTAAATTGCATGCATGTTAGTTTTAGTGTCAATGTACAGTATATCCGTATATTTTACAACTTTATCGCCACAACTTCGTTAACTCTAAAACCAATTTACCAGCTTCACAGCTCAGATAATAGACTTTTTAACAGAAGAATAAATGTAAAAATTAATGCTTTTCAATCATTCAAAATTGCTCAATTTACTTAATTTTTGTTTTTTTGCCACGTTTTTTTCTTCAAGGAAACAAGAGATGAATCAAAATGATTTTTTGTAATTACCAAATATGTCACACATACTGTCCACTGAGCTTAACTTTTACTGAACCACTGGAATATTCCTGTAAAGACCACCATTTTAAAAGCACAGAACAGATAAGGCACAAAAGAAATTTAATACAGCTGCTCATTTTCTTTAAATGCTACAATTATCCATTATTTGTTCATAGCTTATTTTTGCTTTGAAAGACATGACTAGCAGGCTTCCCAGCACAAGTCAAATTGTGTCAGAGTGGCTTTGTCTTGTAAGTTCAACAAAGCATCACCAACTGAACAATATCAAATGATCCGGCAGTTGTCATGCAAGTTGTCTGCGTGCTGTTCTGTATGTCAATACATTTCAGATAGAGAGGGTATGTTCTGCACCAGAAGGCAGATTGCACCATATCTGTCAGAGGAATGCCTCAATGCGGCTCAATTTATGCCACGGCTGAGGAGAAGTGAAAGAGGGGGAACAACAGAGCGTGAGAGGAAGAGATGGAGAGAGAATACTGATGACTGACTGATAGAGGAGGAGGAGGCAGAAACTCTGCAGGTGGATGCTGAGCCCCGTGGAGCCTCTCTGACAGATGCTGGTGCTGCATGGTGGGGAACTGGGCAAGCCTGCCTGGGGTGCTTTGGAGACAGCAATCCAAAAAACACAAAAAGAGTGGGTATAGAGACCGAGGCAAGGGAACATGCTGTTTAAGTAGGGCAGAGACTGGGGCAAAGTGAGGGAGATCAGAAAGGATTGAGGTAAGACTCAGAGGAGCTCTCAGTGACGTACTACTATTTCATATTTAATTCACAAGACTAATTATGCTCCACTTGAGATGGCAGGAATCAATGGCTGCCTCTGGATCAGCATGACCGTGATTGCTTCAGAGTGCACATCTTTTATTAATGACACACTCATAAGTTTGCATAGCTCACGCTGCGTTTCTGCGTTGTTTTCCAACATGATCGGTTCGCAGCTACGGGAGACGCGTCTTTGAAGATGTCTGTGAAGATTGAAGAGAATGGGGACTAAAGATTGCTGGGTATTAAGCAAACTAGAATGATAAAAAAACTACATCAGTTATGTCTTCTTTGACATAAAAAAGAGATAAAAAAACAGGTCTGGTGTAAATGCATATGTGACAATAATTGACATCAAAAGAGCCTTGTCATTTTCTATATGTAGAAATGTATATACACACAAAATTAAAAATATATATAAAAAATGTCTAAAAAGTAGACAAAGACAGCTTACACTTTTAAGCCTACTTAAAGAACTTTTAAGTAGACTTAAAAGTATATTTTTTAAGTCTTTGTCTACTTTTACACTAGTACAACTTTCAACATGTTTTTATGCACAGGAAATTTATGTATTGATATATTTACATTAATGTTTGTGTGCATTTACAGATTTCTCTGTGTGTGTTTTAATGTGTACACACACACACAGTCTCTCTCTCTCTCTCTCTCTCTCTCTCTCTTTATCTGCATAAATAAAAATGTAAAATAAAAAGTAGACATAAAATTAGACTTTATTAGAATTATGTGCCAAGTGTCCTTAATATTAGTCTTCTTTCCAGTTACACACACACACAAACACACACACACACACACACACAAACGCACGTGCCTACACACCTGCAGCACACACACACACACACCTATATCACTGAATGTTTAGAAGAATGTAGAAAAGGTAAATTATGATCGCATATTTCTTTTGCTTTTGTCAGCTATTCCTATTAACACAAAGAATTAAGTTGAAATGCTGGTTTTATCTACCTGAATGTGAAATTTGAAGGAGGCCTAATGTCAGAATTAGGTGGAGTAATCAGTGAAACTCAAAGGTGATTCATCAGAGACACATGCTGTGTGTGAGCGGAAGACTCCAATCCCAGGTACAAGGGCACAAATGAGAGCAAATAAATCCAAGTGTCGGGGAAGAGGTGAATGAGGTGGTTGTATGTGTGGGTGATCATGTTTAGCTGAGAGTGGGATCAGGAGAGTGTGGGTGGAAGTGACAAAAGAGGAGAGAAAGTGACAGGGGAAGTACGAGGGATTGGCATTATGTGAAAAGCCAATCAGTGTGAGGTGAATCATAGTGAGCAAAACTTCACAACGACAGGCTGCATGTTGGGCAAACACACACACACGCCATTTTCAATTCCCATTCTCTGAAAGCCTGGTTGCTGCTAAACTTTAGTTAACATTCAGAAAACTGTATATGGCTTAAAACACTCATAAAGAATAATATTATTTGTGATGTTAGTTTTATGTTATGTTCATAACATTTTCAACAAAAGTTATATACAACAACTTTATATACAAAAGTCCAGTATGTAATAAAACGTATTCAAATACTTTTTTTAATGGAAGTATATTATTTTTAATTTTCTAAATCTAAAGGCTTTAGTTTTCATGTCACATGGCAATAAAATAGTTTTCAACATTGTAGCCTGTTGCATAACACACAATGAGTTTCATTTGGCAGACAAATTTTCTTCAGTTTTTCTTTCTGTTTTGTTTAAAATACTTAAAATGCCATATTCCAGGCCTGATTTATATATATATATATTTTTTTTACTAATAATGAATTATCCCTACCTACTAAATTCAGAAAAAGTTTCAGAACTTATGTCTGTTTTCTTTTAACAATCTCTGGACAGTTACACTGTACTTAGACATGTTAGTCCCACATAAAATATTAAAATGAATTTAGGTTCAAGACTATGAATGAATAAATGTTAATTATAGATGCACTCATACACTTTACAAATACACTGGTGCATAACCTGCATTAAACAAATGTTCAGGAGACTGATGTCAAACGATTATTTGGTCACACTTTATTTTAGGGTCCAATTCTCACTATTAACTAACCATTAACTATGACTTTTGCCTCAATTAACCTCTTCTTTGCTGCTTACTAATAGTTTATAAGGTAGTTGTTAAATTTAGGGTATTGGGTAGGGTTATGGATGTCATGCATTATATGTACTTATAAGCACTAATAAACAGCTAATATGTTAATAATAAACATGCTAATAAGCAACTAGTTATTAGTGTGAATTGTATCCTATACTAAAGTCTTACCGATTATTTCACTCAAAGATTGTACATACATTTTTCTCAATTTTATTCACTGAGACACAAAAAAAGATATTTTCGCGAAATTTCTTTGTATTTCATACATTGGAAGACAGTAGACACTTAAACTGTTTGCTTACCAACATTCTTCAAATATATATTTTTGTGTTTCACAAAAAAGAAACTAATACAAGTTTAGAAGGAGACGACGGTGAGTAGCTTATTTATTACAGAATGTTCATTTTCTGATGGAACTATCCATTTATAAACTGTATTTTTTTTTATATACTTTAATCTCACTATTTTAGCGCTGTGATTCGTTAACATTTTAAATAAAAAGAATATTCTCCGTATCATGAAGGTCTTTTACGCATTTTCTGTGTGACCCTCTCTATCCATCGCACCCAGTCCGTTGAGTGACGTCATCCAGCACGTCCGAAGCGCGATGCTGCTGATGATTTTCAATGAATGAGATCCCCCTCCCATCTGCATTACTATCACTACAAGCTGTCTATAAATTGCGAACGGTGGGAGAACCCGTTAAATTTCACAAGTGCCATCGACGGCAAAAGAGTGAGTGGATACATCCAGCGGAAGACGTTACATTGCCATCAGCATCATTTCTCATCAGCAGAGGTAACGAATAGCATAATGCACTGAAGTAGACAGGTAACGCCGTCTCTTCGGTGATGCCAGCTGAGAAGTTTCTTGAGTTGAATTTGGACTGCTTTAGTACGAGGTAAGTGACTTTTCCGTCGATAAATGCGAGGGCTAGAATTAAACAAATATGATTATTCTCATATTATGATTTTATAAAATAAAATAATTCCGGATTTAGCAGATTATTGAAATATATCTGTGATTTGTGGCGTGTCAATGGTGAAATATTTCGTGGATGTGGAGCGACTGAAAGTTACTGCAGTGTGACTCACTTTTGCGCACATGTGCAGTGATCGATCACAAGCCAGGGAGTCTCTTAGAAAGTCAGACACACGTCTAGTCATGTATATACGACAAACCTTGTCATTTCATTGGTTAAAATCCTTTTTTAAATGCTTCGTATTCTTTTAAAAAATCGTTAGAACTCACAATCGGCCCTAACAGTACAATAAAAACCAACGACTTTCTATCTGTTTCATATTTATTTATTATCCTACTACTATAGGAACATTGTATTACATTCATGATGGATGTATTTAATGTATTTGTTACAGTCGTGATGTAGCCTACAAGTAAAAAAAAAATGAGTCAGGGTTCAAGGTTGTGCGCTTTGGATGCTATACTTAACGTGAATACAAATCTGTGCTAGAAATGTATGTGGAAGCTATATATGATAAATGTCATATTTCTAGTGCACTAGAAGCATCTCTATACATATGAAACACTCATATTTGCCGGCTACTAAAGACATATTTCACAAAGACTTTAAAGGTTAAAAAAGCGCAAATGAGCGGAATTGTTTCCAAATGTGAAATGCTTCGATATAATATTAAATGCACCAAGATAAAGCGATTAAATCTCAAACGCGTTCATATTACGCATGCATGTGCCCAGCTGTTCTTTTCCGTGCGACATGATTCATGTTATCTAACACTTCCATTTCCGACTCACATACTTCCGTTGAGGGGAAAAAGACGAGCCTACAATGTCGCCCTATATCTTCTTTCCAGCTTCTTAATTTTGAATTTACAATATCGTGACGTACTTTCAGATGAAGTCAATCCTGCGTCATTCCTGCGCACACGCCGACGATTTCCAACAGCCAGTCGGGAGCACTAAAAGCGAAAGCTCGCGCGCGGCGCATGCCCAGGCGTCCTTCAAGTGCCTCGCTAGGGGAAGCAATGCAGGAGGTAGGGGGTTTCTGAGGGGGTGGGAACAATGTGGAGAACATCCAAAACTCTCCACACGAGCCTTGCAGAATAATTCGGCTTTGAATTCACACGTTTGCCTTTATCTCCTCACTGACATAATGCAGGGATTACACCTCATGCTAAATGAACAGGAGACTGTATGAGGGAAAAGGCTAAAATGAAATTTTGGGATGGGTTCTAGTAATGCAGGCAGGCACGAATAAGTCGTTACTTGAACTTACCTTACTTTCAAAGAATGAAATAAATGAATAGGGTTACAGAACATCCACATTTCAACTCAGTTGAAAATTGTTTTCAGTTGTTTCCTTTCAGTTTTATTTCCATCCCTCTGTGGATGTGCCACATGGCTAATCCTGACTAATTAAATGGATTTAACCGATTCTTTTTATTATTACTACTAAGAATTATTTTTATCACAAATGTTTTAAAGTGTTAAAAATCCAATGAAACTTCAATCCCTGTCAGCACCATGGACAGCGCACCGAGCACTATGCACTTCAAGCAGAAAAAACGAAGCATAATCTTTATTTCTAACATACAGGGATAGTTCAGACAAAAATGAAAAGTCTGTTATTCATTATTTACTCTCATGTCTCTCAAACTGGTGATACTTTCTTTTGTGGAACATAGAAGATAGTCTGAGAAATCTGAGAAGTGTCTTTTTGTTCGTATAGTGGGGGTCAATGGTAACTAAAACATTTTGGCTACAGACATTCTTCACGATAACTTATTTTATGTTCTGCAAAACAAATAAAGTCATACAGGTATGAAATGACATAAGATTGAGCAAATTATAACAGAATTGTCATTTTTGAGTCAACTATTCCTTCAATAGAAAATTTACCCCATAATATAACACTCATTCTCACGTTGTTCCAAACTTGTACAGTATGAATTACATTCAAAATTACTTTCATTGCATCATTTTGTCTTTGAAAAAAAAGTGAATGGTGACTGACTGCCTCACATCTGAGGATATTCTACATAAAGCTACTTCTGGTTTTTAAAATGGTTTTAATTTGAAATGACCTGGAGATGAGTGAATTTTGGCAAAAAGTCAATTATTGGGTTACTATTCCTTCAAAAACTGATTTAGTCAATGATTTATTCCCATTGTTTTCCAAATCTCATTTCAAAAATGCAAGTGTTCTCTGGTTTGACAGCACTTTAAATTGATGACTGAATGATTTGAATGCTGATGCAAATGAAGGCCACTTATAAAAGCTCACAGAGTTAGTCACTGAGCTTTGCTTAAACAGAAATACTGAGTAACACAACAGCAACAGCAAAAAAAAATCCTTTATAATGACTACAGGGTCACACCAAGCGCCGCCTCTAAGTGACACTTTGGTTTTTTCTCTCGGCTCCAGCGGCAATCAGTTTTTGATGTCATGACACATAGCATCAACAGCATGGACGTCAGAGCATGATACTGAATAAGGCTTGCATAACCCCCTACCATCACATCCACCAACAGCTAATATCCTGGGAGTGAGTCAGCCCGATAATCTCCACTGCAATCAATACACAGTTGTGGAAGCGGGCCATGCCATTATTATGGACTCTTGTGATGTCATTCCGGGCAAGGAAAACTACTTTCCTATTTATAGCTGCCATCTGAGATGCTTGCATATAGTTTAGAGAGTTTTTCAGATAGTTAGATAGCTCTTTTGTGTACATTGGAAATGAACGGTAATGCTTCTTAAAATGGTTTTCAATATTTGTATTTGTTTTCAAGGCTCAGAAACAAGACGTATAACGGTAAATTAGAAAAAGTACATTCGAAAAGTGCAAATTCGTTCAAGGTCAGTGCATCAATACCTTGGCTCTAGACTGCTTACTGCTAAATGTGTCTGAAAGTACAGTAACAGTCTACAGTCATGGCTACTGACGTCTGGCAACATCCCACAGACTGTTCAGCTGCTGAAAGAAAATGGAGAACCTTGTGAAGTCTACACAGGCCTGGTTAGTACAGCTGAGCAGGAATCTGTGTCATCTACCCTGGAAACCCCTGTGCTGAATATGTGGGCCGTGTCGTAGCCAGCCAGCCAATCAGGTTAGCTCATCTACAGTTTCCATTGCAGACCCTTCTTTCCTCTCTTGCTGTCTCCATGGTGACCGTGGCATTAGATTGTTACTGTAGCAACAGCACTTCTGGTAACAGTCTACAGCCATGGTCGCTAGGTGGCAGAAACTTCAGCATCTCACACATGCATTTTCTAAATGTTTTATAAGCCACACATTGTTATACAAATGTGTTTTTTTTTATTAAAGTGTTTTATTTTTCTGGATTTAATACATTACTCAATTCATACCAGGGTGAAATATGTATTTTATTTTATTTTCTCAATTCATACCAGTGAATTATTTGTTTTATTTTAAACTGCTTTAATCAATGGAAAAGCCTCTTTCCATCAACTCAGACACTCTGTCTAGACACTGTTATTTTTTGTTTATTTAATTATTTATATGGTGCATTACTAAATTCACTCTAGGTTGTATTGTTACTATATATTTATATATATTTTAAATTAACTAGCTTTGATCAATGGAAATTCCTCTTGTGTGTACCATTTTGCATTCAGTACACAACATTTTTTTTTTTTACATTTATTTTTGTCAAATATCAAACTCATGTTAAGTCATGGAAACCACAGCACACATTTATTTACCATGAATTTAGCACAGTCTTTACAGTATCTTAATGAAATGCTATTTGTTTGTCATTTTTTGGAAAAGTGCAAGTGTAAAATGTGGGGCATAATTTGAGATATGTTTCTGAATTAAATGGACTAATTATAAACAAATCTTATGAGCTTAATTAGGCAGTATTTTGTTACTTGTTCAAAGCTGTCACTTTTCACACCGAGAATCTGCTAATTGCACAATAACAAAAACACACTGAATTAAATACGACATTCTGAAGTAGAAAAATTGAAATCGTATTTTCTCATAAATATATGTAGTATATTACAGTGCATATGTTAGCTATTTATCACAATACTAAATCCATGCATTTCACTTTTTAGCTATTCAAAGATGACAGAAAAAAACAAAAACAAAAAACAGGTGTGATTGTTTAGGGCTGGAAGTAAAATTTGTGGGACAGTGGCCTTCCAGGAGCTGTAAAGCGTGCTTTTGGTCTGAGATTATTTAACTAATGCATTGAGATTTAGTTCAAGAACAATTATCAGACCGCTACCTTTACTAAAACAGAATTTTACCAAATTAAACACTGTATATCAAGCACCTACATACTGTATTAATATTGGCCATAGCCATGTTATCTGATTGTATATTGTCTTTTTCATTTGAACAATGTATATTATGTTTTTATTGCAATTGAATTGGTTATATGTTTTTGTAAGAACTATAGCACAATGTATAAAATACATGGTTATAATAAATAATTTCATAATTCAATGATGATCTCCTCTGTTAATGCAACATCAAGTGATTAATTTGCACAGGTAGGTAAGTGGTTTATAAATCAGTGACTCCCTGTGAAGCAAATGTCAACACACACACACAACCACCCACACACACAACTCTGTGTAGCTATCTTTGTGAGGACATAAATTGACACAAATGCAATCTCTAGCTCCCTACCCTAAACATAGCCTTTACCAAATGATAACCTGGCCCCTCAAACCAAGTCTTGGCACTCAAACAGGCCCTTAAAGGGCTCTCATAAAATGAGGAGT
Source organism: Carassius auratus (assembly GCF_003368295.1). Taxonomy (NCBI): domain Eukaryota; kingdom Metazoa; phylum Chordata; class Actinopteri; order Cypriniformes; family Cyprinidae; genus Carassius; species Carassius auratus. Next base: position 245,335 of record NW_020523388.1, on the reverse strand, counting down.
AGCCATAATATCCTCACTTCAAAAGATTGTCCTCACTCCGATGATCTAAAACTCAATCCGGCCCTCATAAAGATAGCTGTACGAGTGCACACACACACATGAACGTATATGTTGTTTAATGAGACTCTTCTAAATGTAACCTGCATAGAAACCAGTTTATGAGCACTGTTTAGTATGTTTTTAAAGCCATTACGTTTATGAGAACAAATTTGTTTTAAACCATGTGTACAAGCACACACACAAATGCATTCACATACACACAAAACCCTGAGCTTTTCAAAGTGCTTTATAAATGTGAGTCATCTTACAACGTTCTTCCATAACATTTCAGTAATAAAAAAAAAGAAAAAAAAAAGTTGTCTAATCCATGTCACTGCTTTTAATTTAACTAAATAATTGTAACTGGTTTTGATATATATAGCCTGTGCTTCTCTGTCAATCAAAGAGAATGAGCTTCTGTGGATCTGCATATTAAGTCTGGAGTGAATGGCTATAGGCTTTTTTTTATTATTAATACTGTATATTTAAGTAGACTCAGCAATGGAAGTTTAGTGAAAATAATTAAATAAATGGTTTGAGATTACTAGACTTAACATTTTTGTCAAATCACTAATACATTACAGTACACATTAAAAGAATCATTCAAATTGCATTTGTAACCATCTTACAGGTTGTTTCAACTAAAGTGAGCTACAGTAAAGGTAACGCATTCTTTCTGTATGCAGGACTTTGTCTCGTGCAGATACAGTCATCGTCACATGACAAACAGAATTTCATTGCATGTCTGAGAGAAAACAAAGCTTCAAGAAGGATTGTTAATAGAAAAACGCATGATTTCAAGCTGGTTTCTCCAACAGCGACTCATAGCCGGTAATAATGAAAAAGACGACGTGGTTATAATCAATTGTAGAATTGTTTGTTGGATTGTGTAGAGGTGTTTTTGGCCGTATTATACAGGACAGACTGACCTCCCACACATGATTACTCATCTCCTTTCAACACCTGATATTTCTCCCTCACTTTAACACTTCATTTATCTTCTTTTTTTTTTTTTTTTTGGTCCATCTCCAACTTCCCTCATTTCAGCTCTATATGATTCACTTCAGCAGATTACAGTTTCACCGAAACGATAACCGAGGCTTCAGATCACAAAATCCAATCTCACATTTCATTGTCAATTTGGTCTTCTTACTATATCAGGTATAATTTGATTTCTCTTTCTACATTGTAAAACAAATTAAATAAACATCGTTTCAGATATTGCAGCACCATATATTTTCATTTATATTGTAAAAGGAATAATGATAACAACATTAAAAAAGGTTTGAGCTGTTAAAATGTAACAATTATTTTTGATTGAAATATTTGATTTTTCAGTGTGCCAGCTGATCACACACACACAAATAAAAGCAGTGAAGACATCAAATTAGTATGTCTTACATTCAGATATTCAATAACTTCTTTCACTGAGATTTTATGTATATACTGCTTTACTATTGCTGTAGATGTAGGACGCAATTCAAGCCTTGCTTTTAATTAAATAATGCTGCAAGTAATGATTCCCGAGGGAATCCTTTATTGCCAAGGACATGGATTTGTCTGATTCCAGGAAAGTGGTGTTAATGGCCTAACGGATAATCTAATGAGCCTGGAGAGCAGATGAAATGAGATGAAGTGTGAATATGGTGCGTCGCTAATGTTCAGTGGGTCTGTGGTCAGGTGGCCAGCAGGTAAGGAGTGTATCTGGGGTCCCTGCTGAGAACCTTAAAATAAACCCAGATGCTTCCGTTCCTCATGGCCACTGCACTATGTCTGATAGAGATCCGGTTAATAGATCCATTTTGCCCTTGTTTGTGGGTGGGTGGAGTGTGTGAAGATGAGTATACAATTAGGACATAGATGGTACACAAAAGAGGGAAATTGAGAAAATGGAAGCGAGCAAGACAATAAAGCTCAGAAACATGATAGAGGTGACTCAGCGTTTCCTGTAGCAGGAAGATAAACACTTTGCCAGGCACTTGACGAAAACGGCCCGCTCCCGCTCCAATTCGATCACAACAGAGACAAAAGCTCAGATACGGATGCACACAAACATGCACACTGCACAAAAAAATTATATGAGTCACCGCTTTTATAAAAACCATTATTTCTCCATTGTTACAGTTACTGTCACATTGTTGGCAAAGTACAATCTGCACAGTGTGACATCTTCCTGGCCACAACAGTTTCAGATATAGAGCTCTTTTTCTAGAGACTGTCCTTATAAATATACCAGTACTACGAACGCATGAAATATTGGCAGTCATATTGGTATTTAACAATAAATGTGACTTTTTAATGTTTTACTATCAGCCTGTTAAATAAAAAGTGCCAATGTATTTGAAATGGTTTCAATTAAAATAATTTATTTAATGAAATGTTTACTTAATCAGAGTTATTATGAATTATTATCAGAATGTCGTATTATTATTTAAATGATTACTTAAATTTATCATTTAACTACTACTACTAAAAAGTAATGGATTTATATATTTTGCTTTTTAAATCGACTATTTAAAAAGTTTATCCAATCAATTATATGAATAATTATAACAACACTATATTACATGCTAGTAACTATATAGTTTCTATACTCTTCATTATATTTTCCATTTAAATAGTAAATAATATAAAAATATAAATACACACACACACACATATACATATATAATTATTATATTATATTATTAACTGTTTATTTAAACAAAAAATATAATAAAGAGGGCAGTAACTAAATGTATTCATGTAATTACTGTATTGGCTAAAATGTTCATATTGGTGCTTCCCTAAAAAAGTAGCATGATATTGCTATGTTTTTGGACATGTAACCTTGGAATATATATATAAATATTTAACAGCATGGATGACTTTAAAGTATCATAATCACCAAAAATCTTCACTAGACCATGGTGCCACCATAACACTTTTATATATAAACAAAATAAACCTTAACATCTGTAGGGAAAACATGCTGAACAATACATGCAAAGAAAAAAACAACCCTTAAAAGAACAAAAAAAAACAAAAAAAGGCTTCTGAGGAACAGATGCACATATGGTAAACATCATGAGATTCTTGATGAACTTTTGCTAGTCCTCATGAGCTCAGCATGCATGGATTGGCAGAGAGACAGAGAAATCAGAGCATCTCTCGGCTCATCCTGTCAATTCTCGTGCCCTTCCCCTGAGACAGGAAATGAATGCCTACAGCCACAGAAATGTGTGAGTGTGTGTGTGTGTCTGTGTGTGTGGAGGAGAGACATCCTCATCACATCTGGAAGTGATTGCCACACCAGCAACTAAAGCACATTGGGTTCTCATACACTGCCATGCAAAATAAAGCTATAAATCAATCAGCAACAGCAAAGAAGCATTGGCTGGACTATCAGGTAACACTGGCTGTATGATCAGGCAGACAGCATCACCTAGTGGACATATATAATAATGATAAATAGGAATACCTAACCTGAAGAAATACAAAAGTAATCAAGTAAAATGAACATTTATAAACTGATACAGAGAGAGGCCTGCCTTACTATTTTTGACAATTTTATTTAACTAAAATACTGCTACTACTAAATTATTAAAACATGTATGGAATAATTATTAGTAATATAAATAAGATTAATTATTTTTCACTAATAATAACCATGATAAAAAAATATAGTAAAATAGTACAAATAGTTATTCCTATTAATTATTTTGGACTAACTTATAATGATATTTGATTCAATACATCATTTATATTTTACTATTGTTTAATCACTGTTGTTGTTGCTATTTAGATATTAATAATTAATAAATACTAAATAATTACTAATTATAGTCATAATAATTATTATTCCATAAGTGACTGATTTAGTAATAATAATAATAATTATTATATTGAATAAATATTACCATCAATTAGTCCAAAATAATTAATAGGAATGATTATGTTTACTATTTTACTATTTACTATTTATTATTATTATAACTGTAATAAAAATAACAACCAATAAATAGCAATTATAATTACTATTCCTAATTATATTCCTATTCATTATAATTGTTAAGTGGGCCTAACTTAATAATAATTATAATCATAATAAATATGGTAAAAAAGTAAAAACAACAATTATTCCTATTAATTACTTTAGACTAATTGCTAATATTTATTTAATACATTATATTTTACCTAGGGCTGTCAAATGATTAAAATTTTTAATCAAATTAATCAGAATTTTCAGTGGATTAATCAGGATTAATCACTATTTGCAATTACACCTGAATCCTAACCATTTTTTTTCTGAAATGCATACCAAAAGATAAATAACAGGACACAGATACATTATATTAATGTATTGATTCATCAATATGTGGTTCTTTTTTTCTGAATTTCAAAAGTTTAACATTTACTTAGATCAAATTTACCTGAGCACTATATCAAACCATGCCAATTAACTACAGATAGTGCTTTAGGTGAACCAGTGGTTAAATATAGCCACATATCTATGAAATTATGCATAGAGAAACTAGAAAGAATTAACTCAGAAACACAAACATGCGCCACCATCACATAAGCAGCACTCTGTCTGGGCACTCTTGTTTTTGGGAGGTGTTCATTTGCTCTGCCACAATACTTTAGGATCGATATTTTCACGTTCTGAAGGCTTCAAGTGCCAGTAAAACCAAGTAAAAATGCATATGCTTTTCCAAACAGCTGTAATTTTCGCTGTATTGCATGTAGGCGTTCTGCGCATGCACAATGTGAAACACAGGACGCTATAACAGGAAGAAGCTCCAGCGTATCAACTACCAAAGTCGTCTCTGTTTAGTAAGCTTGGCATGAATGTATTTGAGAGTAACTGAGGTAAAACCTTAAGCTTCTTTGGTGTTTTCGTCGCGGCACTCACCGCTGTTTTTATTATCTTGAGAATTCAGAGATCGACGAGACTTTCCTAACCTGAATAATTTGTCACCCTGCGCATGCGTGAAATGCGTTAAAAAATTTGACGTAATTAACAACAAACAACTAATTAACGCCGTTAACGCGCTATTTTTGACAGCCCTAATTTTACCTTTATTTTATTATTGTTGTATGCTATTAATTGTGAATCAGTAACCGCATTTAGTGTTGAAGCAGCCACGTCAGTGAGGTGCTGTGTGTATCTTGGCAAAGGAAAAAACACTTTATTTGGCCTTCTGAAAGTAGATGCATTTAGGAATCTTTAAGATTACTTACAACAGAACAGCAATGCATTTTATGGACGACTGTTTCGTGAACCTAGGAGAGTATGTAATTCTGACTGCTATGACAATCTGGCACTTCTGAATCAGCTTCTGTAAGTATGTTTTATTAGTTTAAGTATTTGCTATTGACTGTTCAAATGCAGAGTTTGTCACGTGAGTGCGCGCGTGGCTTGTGTACTGCAAACACATACAAGCTTCATCACTGTGTCTGTCACACCCTTTCAGGCTCGAACTGATGGTAAAACTAAGGAAATTATTAACTTTCTTTACATTTTTTTTTGAAAGATGAAGCTCGCAATCACGGAAAGGGGAGTTACATTTCCAAAGAGTGCTTGCAGTGTTCGGGCCAATCACAATGCACTGTGTCAGTTGGCCAATCAGAGAAGACTGCGCTTGTCAGAAGGAGGGACTTTGTAGAAAATGATGCATTTGAGAGAGGCGGAGCATAGAGGACCTACAATAAAGTACAGTATTTGAAAAATAATGTGTTTTTTAACATTAAAGCATGCCAGCATATTCTGTTACACCAAATACACAAAATAATGATCTTTAAAAAAGCATTATATGACCCCTTTAAGAAATAATAAAGGAGATTGATTAACAAGAGAAGACAACTAAAGGGGTTAAACTAGTTTGACAGAGGCCTGTTCTGACAGTCTTACACAGAGTCAGCATCTTCAGTGCCAGTTTCACTAAAACATGGCTATTTTCCTGGACACAGATCATGTTTAGTCTCAGACTATAAAAGATTTCACTGTGAATAATCACTACTGACAGCCAAAGTTCGTCCAAGACTCTGCCTAAACTGCTTCATGGAAATTGTCTCCATGTGTTTCAGCTGCCCACTGATTTATCCAGGACTTCATTGTTCAGTGATTACAAAAGACAAAATATATACTGGCATTCACACAGCAGCAGTTAATCAAAGTCTGACAGCAAATTGTAAACATTTAATTTTATTTTGCGCGTAACTAAAACACATCCTGTACAAAACATTCAAAGAGCTCCTTTCTGTTGGAGAACCTCTCATCCCGGCATAATAGGAAATAAAAAAGTCAGAGTTGGAATTCAGATCGAGTATTATCTTCCTCTGCAGAAGAATAATTCTCAACGCGCTCTCATTTCCCGCTGTAATTTTGAAAGGATGAAGGTCACTTATGCAAAGTGGCTGGCAGCTCCTTTCTAACTGAGGGACAAGATGATTATGTTAAACTAAAACCACCCACTCGCCGCAAGACGAAACATTGTGCATTCAGGGTCAGCGTTTCTTTTTCAATGGATTATCTCTGCCTAACACACACCAGTGACATGTCAGCGCACAAAACGCACACACATACAGACTTCACATTTTTGTGTCTTTCTCTCTCACACACTTTCTCTCACTTGCGTTTTTTTCTCTCTCTCACTGTCTCGTGTCAACCAGGGTTGATTTGATGAAGTGTGTTGGCTGTAATGTCAATAGTGAGATTTGATTGGCTTGCTTGTCTCTTGCAGATGTCCATGGTGAGCTGTGGTTGGCTGTTTTAATAGGGCTGTGCTATTCCGGCTGGCAGCCACAGGAGGCGCTCTGTTCACGGCCACAGCTCTTCACCTGCTGACCGGCATCTGAACCCGCCTTCTGTCGAAGACAAAGAGAGATAACTGGAGTCCAAGCAAACTACAAAACAGAAGGTCATCTCCTTATGCGTATTTAAAAACTCACAGTTTCTTTTTATTGTATTGGTGCACTTTGCATTTTCAAAGATCAGGAAAATAAAGGACATTTTATCTGTCACTAATTGTGGCAGGTGTGGGCCTGTTCTTATGCAACATATTAATAATTCAATTTTGTCACATATAAAAGGCACTTGATAGTAAAAAAAATATATATATTTTGAGACCGAATGCAGGAAATCTACTGCTATTAAATTCTGTCAACATTTCTTTACTCTTGCGTCGTCCCAAACCTGTATGTGGAACACAAAAGAAAATATTTTATAGAATGTTACCAAACCACTTTGGACACCCTTAATTTCTACTGTATGGACAAAAATTTAATGAATTCCTTAAATGATCTTCTTTTATGTTCCAAAGAAGAAAAAGAAATGCATACAGGTTTGGAATGACATGATGGTGAGTAAATGATAACAATAATTTTTTTTGGGGTGAACTATTTCTTAAAGAACTTTAACATTTGTAAATAGTTAACACCTAATTTATATAAGGCACTGATAATTATCTTTAATCAGGCTCTTATTGAAATAACATTTTGCCTCAATTAAAATTTATTAGACCTAAACATTTAAAGAGAAAAAAGCTATTAAAGGTATTCTGTGCAATTATTTTGCCTGAATTAAATTTACTATAGGTCACAGAATCCAGAGTTTAACTGACTAGTATTAGTAAGATGGTGGTCACGAAAAATAAACCATGGACCCCAATACCATGCGTACAGAATATGATATTTGAAATAACAAACTATGGAATTTGTAATTAAAAAAAAAAAGCCGTAAAAATGTAGAAACTACAAAAACAACTTTGATAAAAGTAAATTATTCCCCAATATTTAATGTTACTGTGTCACTATTTCAACAATGTCCTTACTACTTTTCTGGTCCCTGAACGTGGTAGCTGGGTAACTGTATATGCAGGATCAGAAAGCTCTAGGTTCTCATCAAAAATATCAGAATTTGTTTTCCGAAGATGAACAGAGGTCTTATGGCTTTGGAACGTAATTAATGACATCATTTAAATTTTTAGGTGAACTATCCCTTTAACAACTGTGTCAGACTAATATAGAAAATATCAACACTGACATCAGTCCAACATAAAGCATATTAACAAGCCAGCTGAATGCTGGTTATTAACACTGACCCTTCAGTATTTTAAGACAGGATTATTTCACACTTGCTGCTGCTTCTCACTGATGAGCCATTCAGGCCTTGAGAAACTAATAACACCAAACATCACTCCCATAAGTACACAGGCTGAAGGGGTGTTTTAGTGCAAGAACAGATGCCCAGATTCTCTGTTAGCTTTCATCACTAGGTGGCACTGTGATATCATTTTCATTATAAAATAGCTACGAGTATATTTATCATATATTATTTTTAAAACTAGTTAACACTGTGCAAATAACAGCACATTACTTCGGCATTACATCATGGATACATTATTATCTCTGCAAAGATAAACTTGGTATATAGACACCTGCACAGGTTTGCGAGAAGGCCTTTTTGGTTGGTTGTCAGGGTGATTAGGAGTCCAGGCCCCCAGGCTCTGATTGGAATAGAAATCCATAGGATACACCTCCTGCCATCCCACCTGCTGCAGCGCTACTGCTGCCTGAAAGAGAGAGGGATTTTTAATTAAAGACATCAGACTGCAGCATCAAACACTGTAGCTGCAAGCCAGAGGAACAGCAAGAATCTTGAGAAAACAACATGGCAGGGCTGCCAACAGCTGACGGGTCGATACACACATCAGCTATGAGCGCAATCGGATATCAAGGGAGCTCTAGTCAAACACGGCGCTTCTCATCTAAGAGGGCAAGTCACCTGACTCTCACACCGCATACCATCTCCCGGATGGCTCTATGTATTACCAATGCACAAAGATCTTCCCCCACTGGCGGAATGCACAGAGCGGAGCCTCTTAGTCGAGGTGAGAGCCGTGTTGTTCCATGTGACCTACAAATGCAGACGAATACATTAGCGGGCCTCGAGAGGAATGCAGGAGTTCCTCGTGCATGTGGCTATATTACATAAACTCCGGCAGGATCTCAGCCGTCAGACTGAGCTGCTTATATGAATAATCAATGCCCCGTGTTCGTCTCCGCCCGTGGGCACGTATACCCACTGCACAAGCGAGATGCGCTGTAACGTACAGTTTTAATACCACGGGAGAAATGACGAACGCCCCCGCCTCTGGTGAAGGACTGTCTCTCTCTGCTGACAATACTACAATACCTCACAAACAAACGCTTCTTCATAAATCTCTCTTAAATACCCTTCAAAACCTAATGCTGCAGTCACTTGCTTTTATTGACGGAAAAAGCGACAGTGGAGAGGTTCTCGCCCTGAATGTTTTTCTGTGAAAATCGAGGCTTCTGAAATATAGCAGGCTATGTATTTAATTATTTAGACTCTTATTAACCCTACATAGAAATTTTATAAAATATATTTTTTGAAATATTCTTTGGTAAGGGCTGTGACCAAACTACAAATCAAAAGCCTGGAAAGACTTACTTGCATTTTATTATTCATATTTTAATATAACAGTTAAAACCAAAAAGAACAAGTGGAAGAAGTATGCAGAGACCAAAAAGTTAAACTATTTATACACAGGCAATATTGCACTATTAATTTAGTAGAAAACTAAATATATATGAATATACATTTTTTAAATATATAGTTTCACATACAAATGTAACTAATTATTAATAAAAAAAATAAAACATTAAAAACAATTGTGTGTGTGTGTACATATATATGGGCATAGATGGTGGGCATAGATTAATCTTTTTAATCTAGATTAATCTCACTGTAATCTTGGAATGAATCTAGATTAAAATGGCTCATTTGAATTCTGCCGAAGGCATTCAGAATATGTGTGCTCCCCAAATAAAATAATGACTAAAAGAAACGTTAAGTCTTTGAGAACGGGTTTCTCAAGACAGGTGGTGCATTAGACCAGGGACTCCTCTCATGTTTCCAAAATGCATCATAAAGTGCTTGAGAAAGCTGTAAACTAATTTCACATTGCACAAGGTGCAGCACGCAGCACATTAACGCCGACAATGGCCCACCACTAATATTATATATATATATATATATATATATATATATATATATATATATATATATATATATATATATATATATATATATATATATATAATATATTTATTTATTTATTTATATATATACACACACTGTACATTTATATATATTTACATACATCATAAACAATAAATGTTATTACATAAGAATCATGTAAAAAATTCAAGAAATGTATACACAGACACTACTTCAATTTTTTTATATTTGTTATGTGAATAATAATAATAATAATAATAATAATAATAAATCAATAATCAAACTAGGAAATGAAAAAAAGAAAAGGAATTAGGTAAACACCAAAAAGTCACGATGTTTATAAATAAGCACTATTTAACTACTTACATGTTTATGAAAAAATAAATTAATAAAAAGATAAAAAAAAGAATAAAATAAAATAACAATGGTGCTGTACGATATATTAACACTGATGTTAAATCATCTTAATAATATTAAATTCATACATATGAATTTCTGTGTGAATGTACTGTAGTCAATCAGCTATGTTGAAAATTATGATTTTTTTATTTTATTTTATTTTATTATGAGATAAGATCTTGGATGAGCTTTTTATCTGCTTTGGATATGCTGCCAACACCAGTCTTACGGTTCACTCTTCTTCCATCCATCGTGTTCTTATTAACCCTGGCACATGCATCTCTCTTTCACTGGCTTTTCATCAGAGCTGTGCATAAGCCACCTGCTAATCCCTGCACTGACATGAGAGGCAAGTGTGTCATATTGACTATAAATATATCATGAGACACACTGAAAATGACTGCCCTTTTTCTCTTTCTTCATTCTTCCCTTTCACACTCCCTTACATCCTCTCATTTCTTGACTTCACAGAAAAAGCAAACACAAGCAGAAATGCATTAAGGTGGCAGCTTCTGAAAATACTTTTACTATGAACTCCATGTTTAAGCAAACCGGCTGGGCAGGAACACCGTTACCCCTTTTATTATGGACTGAGCTTTCACAAAACATCAGCATGTTATTGCTGCATTTTAATGTATTCTCATAATGCCATATTTGCTCTACGCTTCTACGACACTGAATGCGCTGAGCTCCGGCGTGGGCCAAGCAGCAATGAGAATGGATTACGGTGGCGTGTAGAATATGAGAGCCACATATGATTATACAGTGCTTCAATATGGCTCTACTGAGCATTATCATTATTCACTAAGAGATATGATGCCATAAAAACTCAACATAAATGAGCTTCTCCTAGCACAGTGGGTACATTGTTGCTATAGACCGATATATCGTGCAGGATGATTAATAGGCTGATATTTAGTCATTTTGTGAGGCGTCGGCAGATATCCATGCATGCTTGGCTGATAAACAGAAGATAGCCCTCTTGACAGTTTTAAAATAATGCAAGTTAACAGCATTGTCAATGGATAGTGCACATAGTGAATTTTAAATAAGCACTGCATAAAATTATCTGATTATATCTTAGGACTGTGGACATAATGATGTCTGTATACAAATAATAATAGTCATATTGAAATTAACTTTCTGTCCTAATCAAAACCTAGTAATCCTCACATCTGAAAATTCATTAATTTAGTTTACAGTAGGTTAGGTTTAAGGTTATATTATACAAATACAAGTTTGTGGTCGGTAAGACTTTTTAAAACGTTTTTCAAGTCTTTTAAGCTCACAAATGCTGCATTTGTTTCATTGCATTTATTTGAGTATTATTGTGAAATATTTTACGATTTTCTTCAGTGTCACATGATCCTTCAGAAATAATTTTAATACGCTGATTCATTGCTCAAGAAACTTTTTTTTATTATCAATGTTGAAAAAAGTTGTTCTATCCAGCACAACTTTTTTTAACTTATTTTTTTTAACCATTATCAAGGCCTTTACCTTACTCTTTTCATAATTTTAATGTGCCCTTGCTAAAATAAAAGTATTTACTGAAAAGTATTTCACTGATTCTGGTTCTTTTAATTGTGATGATTTTGGCTCACATTTAACAAAAACCTACCAATTCACTATCTTAACAAATTAGAATACTTCATGAGACCAATTTAAAAAAAAAAGTGTGAACTGTTGGCCTTCTGGAAAGTATGTTTATTTACTGTACATGTAAGTAATACTCTGTAGGGCCTCCCTTTTGCTTTAATTATTGCCTCAATTCAGCGTGGCATGGAGGTGATCAGTTTGTGGCACTGCTAAGGTGGTATGGAAGACCAGCTTTCTTTGACAGTGGCCTTCAGCTCATTTGCATAGATTTTTTTATGGGTTCAGGTGAGTTTGCTGGCCAGTCAAACACACCAACACCACATTTAAACAACTTTTGGTGCTTTTGGCAGTGTGAGCAGGTGCCAAATCCTGCTGGAAAATGAAATCACAGCATTTTCAAAAAGCTCGTCAGCAGAAGGAAGCATGAAGTGCTCCAAAATTTCCTGGTAAACGGGTGCAATGACTTTGGTTTTCAAAAAAAAACAAAACAATTGGACCAACACCAGCAGATGACATTGCACTCCAAATCATCACAGACTCTTGGAAACTTAACACTGGACTCAAAGCAAGTTGGGCTATGAGCTTCTTCACACTTCCTCCAAACTCTAGGACCTTTGTTTCCAAATGAAATACAAAACTTGCTCTCATCTGAAAAGAGGACCAGTTTTTCTTCTCCTTAGCCCAGGTAAGACCCCTCTGGCATTGTCTGTGGTTCAGGAGTGGCTTAACAAGAGAAATACGACAACTGTAGCCACATTTTTTGACACGTCTGTATGCCTTGACCCCAACCTCAGTCCATTCCTTGTGAACTTCACTCAAATTCCTGAATTGATTTTGCTTGACAATCCTCATAAGGCTGCTGTTCTCTTGGTTGGTTGTGCATCTTTTTCTTCCACACTTTTTTCTTCCACTCAACTTTCAGTTAACATGGTTGGATACAGCACTCTGTGAACATCCAGCTTCTTTGCCAATGAATGTTTGATGCTTACCCTTCCTTGTGAAGGGTGTCAATAATTGTCCTCTGGACAACTATCAGATCAGCAGTCTTACACATGATTGTGTATGCTAATGAACCAAACTGAGAGAACATTTTGAAGGCTCAGGAAACCTTTGCAGGTGTTTTGAGTTGATTAGCTGATTGGCATGTCACCATATTCTAATTTGTTGAGATAGTGAATTAGTGGGTTTTTGTTTAATGTGAGCCAAAATCATCACAATTAAAAGAACCAAGGACTTAAATTACTTCAGTATGTGCGCACTGAATTTAATACATGAGTTTCACAATTTGAGTTGAATTACTGAAATGAACTTTTCCACAACATTCTAATTTGAGATGGACCTGTATGTATAAGTTTATCATATAACATAAGCATATGTTATATATATTTATATTTTAATATATAAGCCATCATTCCAGTCTACCAAAAAAATCCTTCTAATGTGCTAATTGGTACTCAAGAAACAAAAAAAAAAAGAAAAAGAAAAATGTGATTTTTTGTTGTTGTTGTTGTCCTGCTTAATAACCTATGAAAAGCAAAAACTTGTTTATTTCAATTCACGGTACAGTATCACATTTTGGTTAAAAAACTGACCAAACACAAACATATTTCTGAAAACCTATCAGTATTTTGTTCTTATAAGAGATGAAGACTATTTCATGCACGGCTGTCTTGAAAAAAGCCAGCAAACTGGATCAAATAAGGACAGCGAGAGAAGAGAACAGCCCATGTGCACAACAACATGAGGACAAGCACATCAGAGCCTCAAGTAGAGTCTCAGCTGGCAGCTTCATTGAACAGTGCACACTAAACACCAGCTTCTGGCCTTTAGGCAGAGTTTCAAAGAAAAAGCCACATCTGACATCTGGCAAATAAGCAGAAAATGGTAGATCGGCTAAAGAATATAAAAATAACACATGGCAAGTTATTATGGATGAGTGAATCCAAGTTTGAAATGAAGTGGAAACGGTTTGAACTTTTATTATGGATGGGTGATTCTAAGTTTAAGATGTTGTGGATATTGTTTAAACATACAGTAAAAGTCTGCAACACTGCCATCGCTGTAAGCTGAAAATTCGCTGACAAATAATGTTTAAAGAATACAGTACTACTTTTTATTTTCTATTATTTGTAATGCAATATACTTTCATTTGTGACAGATACAATGCACACATTAAATAAAAGCAAATAAAATAAAATAAAACAGTGATTTTCTAAATTATAATTATTATTTTTTAAATGTAAGGCAAATTTTTATAAATATAAAGCAAACAAAGTTTTATGTATTACATTACATAAAAATAATGTGATAAGTATATATATACTTGTCTATATATATATATATACTTGTCTAAAATATATATATATATATATATATATATATATATAGACAAGGATTATATCAGCTATAGGACAAGCTCATCTCCAGATATCAGTATTGATTTTTGTATCAGCCACAGAAAACCCAATACTAGTCGACCAATAATAAATATTCCTGATAGACTAAGCAAGAAGAGTAACAGGCATCCTAATGAGGTCTATCTGCAGATAAAAATCCACCAGATGTTTCTCTTTTGCATCTGGGAATGGGGAATAGGGATTTAACAGAGACACCTATCCCAAGAAAAACGCTTGGTGTGTGATTCTGGCTAAGTCCTGTTTTGGCATGACATGAATCGAGATGCGCATTTGCTTCTGGTGATAAGAGAGAGAGAGAAAGATACGTTTGGAGAGGTACTGCAGTTAGTCGGCCATTGGGAGGAGCTACTGTTCCACCCTGAGCTGGCAGACTCATCCTGTCTGACTCTGAGGAGTAGAGACGGTGGGTAAACAAACCCTGCTCCTTCACTAGCATTGATGTGTGTGCGTAGATGTTTGTTTGTGAGCACTAACACACACAGGTGGTTCACACAAATGCATACACAGCCTTTATGTCCCAAAGGCACTCAGACATGGCCAGAAACACTCATGACAAACATGACGGGCAGCATGTGGACTGACAGGGCAGATGTGAACATCAGCAGGGAAAGTACAGATGTGTGGCGTGTGTTAAGAGAAATGGGGATTCTCTTAAGGTCTGCTGGGGTCTTTTTGTCCTCATAGCTTTCATAGTCAAGTACAGTAAATTGAGGATTGTGCTGTGTGCATGTATGCAAGCCTTGTGTACCTCATATGGAGACAGCAAGGGCTTGGAGAAAGCCGTTCCCCAGTCGATGGAGAGGCGAGGACAAGCGATCTGCACCCATCTATGAAGAAAAAGGAGTAGAGAGAGACCTAGTTAAAAAAAATCTAAGTAAAACTGTATATGTTGCAAACCAGTTTACTTTGAGATATGTGATTACATCAGAGTGAGAACAAAACGTAGTGCTTTTTATTCAAAATTATCAGATCGCTAAAAGTTGTCTCGTCAGGGTGAAAAGATACACACAGAGTGGGTGTGATATAAAATGTTATCAAAATATTAAATATAAAGTCTCCATGGGGAATTCTGTGATAACTAAAAAGGGGTATGATTTCCGTACTACTGTGACTGGTTGAAGACAAGGTTTTAAACAATATCAGACCAATAAAAGTAGAATAAAGAGATTAAAGGACAAGTGTGAATATAATTGTTTTTATTTGGAGTGACGTGCACACACAACAAGACCAGGCATCTAATTAAATTAAATTATTAATTTTATGTTCACTGGAATTTGCATATAGTAACCCTTAAGGATGTGCAAAATTATATTTTTTCCAAATAAAATATTCTATATAAAATAAATCTAAATATAGTTGACCACAGTGACCGGAATCTGTGAATATTAAAAAATGAAACAAAATCAGTGTTAATTTAGTATTATTTATATACTATTATTAGTAGCTATTAATATTTTAAATGAACTTTTAAATAATATAAATACATTCATATACATAATAAATAACATATTTGAATTAGCTCTATTTGAACTTTGAACATTTTAATTTTAGTTTGTTTAATGTACTTTTGCAATTTAATTTTTTTTTTGCTTTTAAATATTTATATGTAGTTTGAAGTAAGAGTCGACAAATATGTGTTTTTCAGGGCCGATACCGATTATTACAGATCAAGTAGACTGATCACCAATATTTTGAACTGATATATGTCTGGTGTAAAAATTAAACAATGTAAAAAATTAAGAACAACAAGGGTTCTGACAAAACACTTTCATTAAATGCTTTTAAATAAGTTTATTGGCAAATGAGTTTTGAAAATGATCAACACCGACAACCATAAAAATGCTTAATGTCGGTGCCGATAATTAATTCATTAAATAATTATTTTATTAATTATTTAATTAAAGCTTTATTAATTTTAAGTTTTTCGTTTTGTATTTCTATTTCATTTCAAAGTTATTTCTATTTACTTACAGCAATGATTTACAATAGCATTAGTTAAAAACAGGGTAATTTTGTTTTAGTTAACTAATACAATAAATAAATAAAAAATTAAACAAAATAAACTAAATGTTAACTGAGATAAAATACAAAACTAATAATTTTCGTCATCTAGTTGCCAAGGAAATATTTCTCATTTTCAGTCAGAAATGCTTGATTCAGTAAAAAAATATTAAATAACTAAATAAATAAACCTGGTTAACAATAACATTGAATAAAATATACCTTATACTATTTAAGAAGTGTGAAGGAAAAGCGAGACACACACCCCCAACACACACACACACACACACACACACTTGAGGAAGCAGAGCACAGCTTGGCTCGCAGGGAGAATGTAAATGTGAATCTGAACTGCATTGATGTGCAGTGCTGATGCTCTCTCCTGTAAATATGAGAGTAAATCTGCACTAGCCTAAAGCTTCCCTGCAAAGCATTATTATTTAGACAAGCATGGAGTCAAATAAAATAAAGAAAGAACAAGGAGATGAGGCGGAAAAGGAAAGTGTGTTGAGGTGAGAAAGAGGCAGCGATAAGAAAGGGTAGGTGAGCAAAAACAACTGCACTGCAATGCCCTAGTCTCCACGGAGCTACCCTACATAGCAGCCA
Source organism: Carassius auratus (assembly GCF_003368295.1). Classification (NCBI taxonomy): domain Eukaryota; kingdom Metazoa; phylum Chordata; class Actinopteri; order Cypriniformes; family Cyprinidae; genus Carassius; species Carassius auratus. The sequence continues at coordinate 228,247 of NW_020523388.1, read as the reverse complement.
GACTGGGCGGCAGAGAAAGAGAATAAGAGAGAGCGAGAGAGAGAAGGAGGGACAGAAAAGAATAACAGTGACACGAGAGGTGAGGGAGGGCTCAGAGAGTCACATGAGGAACAGTATGAGTGATCGTTGGCAGGCAGAGCGAGAGAGTGTCTAGAGAAACTGCATTTGTCTTTTGAATGTGTGTTATGAATACAGAAGCACTGGAACTGGAATTGTGGGTATTCCGATGCCTAATGTTAAGTAAGAGAACATTCACTGCGTTTCACACACCTAAATGCCACACTTGGGAAACCAACAAGACAGCATCAGTTTATTTTAAGTGGGCTTTAACAAAGCATGCAGTGTTGCATTAAAAAAGCAAGATTTACATCTCATACAAATAGTAATTTTACATAATATATAAATATACTTATATAAAATGTCTCAAGTGTTGGGAAGTAACTAGTTACATGTGATGGAATTACGTAATTACAAAATAAATGTAACTAATTTTTTACAGTTACTGAGAAAAAAAATTTGCAATTAAATTAGTTACTTATGAAAATGTTAACATTTACAAAGGGGATTAAATCTGAACATTTACACACACATGACTGATTTCTTTCTCAAATTGCATTGCCTGCTCTAATATATGAGACACCAACGTTTCAGGAGTTTGGACAGAGAACTTTTTATTTTTTATATGCATTATTTCCCTTAATAGCTATAAAAAAAGGTTAAGGGCTCTATTTTAATTATCTAAAGTGTAAAGCGCACAGTGCAGGTGCACTCAAGATGTGTCAAAACCCACTTTTGTATTTTAACGACAGAAAAACAGATTTTAAATCTGTATTTAACCCTCCGAACATTCTCAAAGTAAAAAGAGCTGCTAAAGTCTGATTTTGTGGTGGCTGTGCTTTAAAATATAATTTAGATCCTTTTAATTCAAGCGATGAAGGATTTTGAGAAGTCTGACAGTAATCAGTGTTGAGAACTACTGTAAAGTTAACATTGTTTGAAAATGGTTAACAGTTGAAAAGATTTGTTAGAAATTTAGAAGAGTAATCAAATGTAATCAGTTTACATAACTGAATAGGGTAACTTGTAATCTGTAACCCATAACATTTCCAAATTAACCTCTCTGTTTATATATATATATATTGTCACGGGAGGAGCACAAGACAGACACAGTGGGCGTGGCGTCAGGCCTCGGAGAGGCTTTTATTAACAGAAATCATAAAACAAAGGGAATAAAAGTGGCCAAAGGGGGAAAGTGTCCAAAATAACAGGGAATCTGGTGTCCTCGTTGTGCTGCGGGATTTGTGTAGGTCGGGCAGTGTTCATCAAGGAAGGGTCCAGGCAAGGGGCGGAGTCCGGCGGCCGCACGCGCTCCCCTCCTTGGTCCGGGGCGCGAGGGGCGGCGGCTTCTCCTAGCGGCCGCGTCTCTCTCGTTGGCCGCGGCGCTGGTAGGGGATGGACGGCCCGGCATCCTGGCCCGTCGGCCGTGTATACGGGTGCGGTTCCCATCCGGATCGCGGGTCCGGCAGCTCACGTCTTGGTGGCGCGGGAGTCCCTCAACGCACCCTTCCTGGACCCACGAGGACACCAGTGTGCATGCACGGGGAAGAGACCGGTCTCCTGAGGAGAGGCGCGTTGGGCTTTTAAACAGCGGCGGTAATGAGGCTCCACTTCCTTCAGGTGTGCCCCATCACACGCCGCCAGCCCTGACTCGTCCAGCGCCCCTCCTCTCACACACCCACTCCAGTCGGGAGCCTGGTGAAGGGCGGCGATTTAGGACGGGGTGCCGGTGACAATCAGGGAGGAGGCAGCTGACTCGTCACATTCCCCCTCCCAAGCGACATCCCCGTCCCCAGGGCGCCACCCACACGGGAGTGCTACCATCCTCAACCAGGCTCCAAACGGTCGGAGTGGGCGGGGCTTCCTCTCCGGGCGGTCCTCCCTCTCGCAGCGCACCGGAACAGGGACAGAGAAACCGGGTTTTAGTGACAGCCTCAACCAACCACAGGGTAAAATGACAATGGAAAAGTCACTTACCCCTTGTGTGGCTGGGAGGCTGTCCCCAGTTTTCCTCCGTCCCAGTCTGGGTTCTCACGAACGTTTGCAAGCGAGAGGGGGTGACGTCACCAGACGTTTCCCAACTGCGCTGTCTAGGCTCCGCCTGCCCGCATTCTCCACCAGTGTCACGGGAGGAGCACAAGACAGACACAGTGGGCGTGGCGTCAGGCCTCGGAGAGGCTTTTATTAACAGAAATCATAAAACAAAGGGAATAAAAGTGGCCAAAGGGGGAAAGTGTCCAAAATAACAGGGAATCTGGTGTCCTCGTTGTGCTGCGGGATTTGTGTAGGTCGGGCAGTGTTCATCAAGGAAGGGTCCAGGCAAGGGGCGGAGTCCGGCGGCCGCACGCGCTCCCCTCCTTGGTCCGGGGCGCGAGGGGCGGCGGCTTCTCCTAGCGGCCGCGTCTCTCTCGTTGGCCCTCAACGCACCCTTCCTGGACCCACGAGGACACCAGTGTGCATGCACGGGGAAGAGACCGGTCTCCTGAGGAGAGGCGCGTTGGGCTTTTAAACAGCGGCGGTAATGAGGCTCCACTTCCTTCAGGTGTGCCCCATCACACGCCGCCAGCCCTGACTCGTCCACAAATCCCGCAGCACAACGAGGACACCAGATTCCCTGTTATTTTGGACACTTTCCCCCTTTTGGCCACTTTTATTCCCTTTGTTTTATGATTTCTGTTAATAAAAGCCTCTCCGAGGCCTGACGCCACGCCCACTGTGTCTGTCTTGTGCTCCTCCCGTGACAATATATATATATATATATATATATATATATATATATATATATATATATATATATATATATATATATATATATATATATATATATATACACACACACACACACACACACACACACGCACATGATATACAAAAATATGTAGGCTACATGACATATATACACAAGAAATATGTACATTTTTTTTTATTTTATTTTTTTATTAGCTACATCTAAAGGTTTATAGAGGCAGAAGAAGCTGCAAGTTTTATCTGGATTGTCTGGCAGGTCTGATTGTAGCTTTACTTGGAACCTTTATAACTGGGTTAAGAATGTCTTAGTGAGTAACAGATCCATAATGCAAATCATAGTGTAGCTGGTTTGAATGTCTGTCAGTTCATCCAAAGATGTTTTCAAACGCAAGTGGTCCTCATGACCCCTCCAATCTTAGCCTTGAGCGTGACTCTTAATCCTTATTTGCTCCAGGGGGTTGCATCATGGTACAGTTTACCCATTGCCAAATGATCCACACACCCTTAAAGCAAATAAATGAATGTCATTACATTAATGAAATCCTTTCTCTGGATCAAGATTTCTTAAAAAAAAAAAAAAAAAAAAACACGGATTAAAAATGGACACATTTGTTTAAATTAGTCACAGACTCATGCAACAGCTGCGTAACTTGACTACTGTGGTGGGAATTTGGTTAGTTTCACAGTGCCAGACATTTGATCAGTATAAAGTCTGACCCATATTCTGCCTCAATCTGGCCAAAAAGGGGCTGTTTGATGGACATGTGAAAGACCAACCACAGTCTACAGTACATATCTACAGTATCTATCTATCGATCCATCTATCTATAAACAGCATCTTCAAGGTAATATAGACCTCCTTGTGTAACACTGTATGGTGACAACCTTGTCTAGATTTAGAGAAATCCCAAGACAAACATCATACAAAACAGAAAGCAGCAAAAAGCAAAGGCAGAGAGCTAAAGGCAACGGGAGTCTTCCTCAGAAGTCTTGTTCCAGACACACACAGACAGAGAGGGAAATAAGGAATGGGCGGTAAATGCAAATATGAATTTAGTATCTGTAACAGAATCGGATTTCAAATATGCAAGAGGGTTGGGGCTGCATCGGGAACCTCAGCACGCCACCAAATTCAATTTACAGACTTATCAGAGCCAGCATCTGTCCCCTCGCCAGAGACAGCCCTCACTGCAGGGAGCCATACGGGCAGAGACACACTCCTCCGTCTGGCCGCATCAAGCCCATTCTCCCAATCCACTTCTAATTCACGGAGAAGAGGAGAGGTCAAAGACGTGTAATGATGCCTGTTTTGCTTCTGCTGAAATGGCCCCATCAGCATGTGAAGGCAGACCTGATGAGGGCAGGTTCCTACTGATCCCCTAACTGTCACCTGAAGGTGAGGGGGGGGGGGGGGGGGGGGGGTCAAACGTCACATCAAAGAGTCCAACAGAAGAAGGAAGAGGAACGGGAGGTCTGCGGTGACTGCAGGGGGGTTTTCATCATGCTGGTGGGAGCAGCAGCCCCAGTCGGCTCTCTCGGAGTGGAAATAATGGATTTTAATTAGCCACTCGACCAGCAGCATACAATAGCACAATTAACCTTTCCGATCCACAGGCAAATAGGCACCGGTGCCTCCAAATATCACTTAAAGCTAACAGAGATGTGCAATTACATTAGGCTTACAATTAAGGGCACGTATATGCGCCGGTGAATGCTGGAAGGAAACTTTCTGAAGTTTTCCCCAAGGCAGCCATCTGGATTTGCTTTAGATGTGCGAGCAAAGAGATGCAGGTTAGCTAAATCTCATCTTAAATAGTCACAATAGTGTTTAAAAATGAAATCTTAGATCTTAATCAATGGTTTTTGCCCTACCTTGAGGAAAAAACAAATCTAAAACCAGCCTAAACTGGTTGGCTGGTCTTAGCAGCTTTAAGCTGGAAGTAGCTGGTCTACCAGAAGTGGTCAAAACCACTCTAAAAATGATATTTAGCTGTTAATGGCAGTAGCAGTATACTAAGCTACCTGGCTAGCTCGCTAGCTGCAAGCTAAAACCAAGTTTAGAAATGTTTAAATTTACTATTTGGGTTTTGGTTACATAATGTGATATGTATATATATAATTCTGATGTGGTCTCGTGTCTGTGTGGAAACATGATTCTTCAGTGTGGGCTGTCTCGCACAAGCTCTCACAGTTTCTGAGTATATCTGAAATCCATGCTTGGAGAGAGTGTACAGTACAGTATACAGTATGTGCTGTTTTGCATCGCTGTTAAGATCAAACATCCAACAGGTATCTTGGCCTGTCTGGAGTGACATCCCAGGATGTATATCTGTCTGTCTGGACTGCCCGCTCTTAAACAAAATGCTCAATGCAAGATGTTGAGATAGTCGAAAGAAAGAGTTCATAGCAAACTGGTAATTCTCCTCAAATCTCTTTCTAGCCTCTCCTAGAACCCCAGCTTCATGATACTGGGTCAATCCTGTTACGCAGCACATTTTCATGTCCAAAAAATGTACACTACTGTTTAAAAGTTTGGAGTCAGTATTTTATTTGTTTTATTTAGCAAAGATTCATTAAATTAAGGAAAAATGCCAGTAAAGACATTTATATGTGGCAAAATATTTCAAATAAATTCTGTATTTGGAAATTTCTATTCATCAGTTTAAATCACAGTTTCCACGAAATATTTAAGAATCAATAATGGTAATAAAAAATAATAATAGTTATAATACACACACAGAGTTTGACTCCTAACACTAGGGTTGTGGGTTCGAATCTCGGGCCGGCAATATTCCCCGGGCGCTGCAGCATAAATGGCTGCCCACTGCTCAGTGTGTGTGTTCACTGCTCTGTGTTTGTGCACTTTGGATGGGTTAAATGCAGAGCACGAATTCTGAGTATGGGTCACCATACTTGGCTGAATGTCACGTCACTTTCACAAACACACACACTATAAAATAAAAACAGTTATTTTAAATTGTAATAACATTTCACATTTTTACTGTTTTACTCTTTGATCAAATGAATGCAGTCATAAGCAGCTTTAAAAAACATTAGAAAATCTTATTGACAACTTTTGAAAGGCGGTGTATTGTTTTGTAACTCATTTAACAATTCAACATGTTAAACATATCAAAATAACTTTTTAAAAGGAAACCAGTATGCAGTCATAAGCGGAATGTCAGAATGCTTCAAGTGTGTGACAAAAATGTTACGCTGCACACCGTACTGTGATGATGTGTCCCGGCACGACAAAACAAAAACAATAAAACCCATTACAAATGAGGCATTTTTTGCATACAGTAGGGACATAAATACTGATTATAATGATTTACACTTATTGCGCTGCGTGAACGTAATACCATGTCTGCATTTGTGATCTGCTTAAAACTTGCGTATTAATCATCAGTGGCAAATCCTTTACATATAAGAGTCATATGTGAGTCAGAAACCCCAGACTGTCCTTGCAAATATGGAACTGTCCCACTTTATAGAAACAGACACCGGTTACACGAGTTTGCCTTGCAGATAATAAAGTGAGAAGAATAGTATGCGTATTTGGTGTGCTGCCCAGTGAGAGGTCTCCAAGCTCGGCATTGGCCCGAACGCGGAGCGCTTCCTCCCCCCGGAATGTGTCGACGTGTTGAGTCAGGGTGGTGAAGGGATGCTTAAAGACTAGAGAGAATGAAAGTAAGGCTGCTATGATTACTTATAGTGGCTCTCTCACTCATGGTGGTTGGATAGATGATGTGATTACTGATGGTGAATTATCTGCGTTGATTATCTGCGCGTGGTTCTTTTGTTTCTTTGCAACTTTACAGTTCTTCTTTATGCACCAAGAGCTTGTACAGTAACACTCCAAAGAGAAAGGAAAACTTGAAATCGGATCATATGACCCCTTTAACAAAATTTTAAGTGCCTCAACTTGCCAGGAGCATACTACATTTCTGAATGTCTTGTCTACCCACCTCCATATATTACAACACAAGCATATTCATTTTTCAAATGTTACATAGTTCAAAAGGCACTGAATAACAGGAGTGACCCTGCTAGCAGACATCAAACACTTCACACTAGCCAGAGGATCCACAAACACCTTACAGTGTTAAAGTTGAATTGTATTTTCAAGTGCTGCGGTCTGCTGGTTTAGCCTCCACATTTTCAGGCCCGACACCAGTGGAAAAGACCTTCTTCATGCTACAAAACATCCAACCGAAGTATAACGGCTTCACAATCTGACAACAATCATAACCAACAGTTATTTCCCTTGATATTGTATCTGTAATAATTAATTCCAATAAACAGAATTTACATTAAAATGCTTATTTTATGTCCTGTTTTGATGCTCCCATCTCATTATAAATCAACAATGCTTTATAAATCAACAAAGCTCTCATTTTAAAAGAAGCGAAAACCTTGCTCATTAGGACCGACCGTCATTACTATAGATGTTTACGTTTTTCCAGTGCGCACAACGTACATGTGTGTGATTAATTAACTTGTCAATTAGTTGTGCAGCCCTACCAGGAATCATACTCGGGTCCACTTCTGTCTGGTCTTGTAATTCAACGCTGGACATTTCGATTAACCTTCTCATTATGGTGACGACTGCTGGCAGACCGCAGCTCCGTTCCTTATCTTATCTTCTCCAGGACGTCATATACATCATCGGTGCGGCATTAATCAATGCTCACGTTACGCTGTGAAATGTCTTCCTCTGCTCGGATCCTCATGTTTCTGCCAAGATGACACCAATCCGCAGCAGTCACCGCACAAGCGACTGACATTAATGGAGGAAATGAGAGGAGGAGAGATAGAGGTGTAACTTTCCTCTGGTCATGGTTATGGTTCGATTACATATGCGGTGTCATTCACGTGGCAGGAGAACGGCACGACTGATGGGGGCGGTTGATCTTCTCTCTCGTGCTCTCTTTGAGTTGTTTCACTCTCTTTCCCTTTTTTAACATCCTCCACGCCTTCCTCCACCTCCTCTTCGTTTTCTATCAGACCTTTCTGTCCCTGGTTCACCCACTCATTCATTTTAAGGGGCCGTCATTTCCGCCTCCCGTCCCCAGATCCAGAGGGCAGGCAGTGGGGGAGTGTGTACAATACAGTGCTCCCACAAAACAGGATTTAGTACAGGCATGTTGCCTGTTAAATATAGCTCAAATAAAAAACTGGACGCTTAAAAAGTTCACAACACTTAGAAAAAGAAAATAAGTGGTCTGATTCCTAGCAACTGTAAAAAATGATTTTACGTCTATATACAACAAAAGGTTACAGAAGTATTGTACATTTTACAAGAAAATACTATTTTATTATTTTGCTAAATTTCATGTTATTTGCCAACTTTTCATTCATTAGCAATTTTGCTTAAACTTTTTTTTTTAGTGCACCAGCCTATTCAACATCTATTCAAAGCAAAACTATAAACAAAACCAAACAAAAAAAGCAAAGCAAAACAAAACACAAAACAAAACAAAGACTTTATAGTATCAAGCCTACTATTTTTATAAATACTATACCTTTTTATAAATATTAATAATATTATTTTTTTTAGTATCAAATTAAGTTTTATAAATAATATTTTAAATTATTCAATTAGTTGAATAATATTTCTTGCTTTATTCTGAGTAGCACAAAATGTATCTTTTTTTGTATAACAATGAATGTCAGTCAGGCCCAATGCTGTTTTTGGACCCCATTGACTTTTATTATGAACAAAAATACATTTTTGAACAGAAACTTTTTTTTTCCCAGAATATCTTCTTTTTGTGCTACACAATATATTTATTTTATATAATAAACTGATAATAAATATACATGTTAAAATAATAATAAAAAAAAAAAAAATTTCCATTACTTTTTCAAGCCTCGAAATGACCATTTTAAAATTCCCTAATGTTTGTAGTTATCCATGACCAGGGGAAACCTCAATCGTAATGGCCTGTGAAACAACGACGATTACTAACATGCACTGAAACAAAAAGGCCATAGAAAATTCCTTTGTTCCACTGAACTTCAACAATCTCAAAGCCCACCACAGCAATAAGAAACATACAACAGAGAAGCTGCTGACTAACAAAACCTGTGACCCCATCTGACATATTCGCCACTGTCAGTGATATTTCTGTCGATCCTCACCTTGTCCTCATGGTGTGCTGAGACTCCTAATAATGTGCACCTTATGGAGGAGTGTCTTTATATGATGTTCATGTGAGTTGATGTTTCATTGTGTGAAATGGAGAGTGTGACTGTGCATGTAGATGGAGGAGAGACTCACGCGTCCACATCTGCCAGGAGCTCCAGCTTGCCGGGGAAGATCTCAGACAGGAGCACACGTGTGAATGAACGGCCCAAAGACTCCAATTGAGACTCTAAGTGCTAAAGAAAGAGAGAGGGAGGGGGGAAAAAGTGAGGAGTTGAATACTGAATGTTACACTTATTTACATAAAAACAACTAAATTTCATGCACAAGGCTCAAGGTCACCAAGCACAGCCCACATCAAACAGACTTGACAGTGTAGGAGGGAAAGAGAACAGAAAATCATTACAAGCAAGAATTTTCCAAATTTACTGAAGAACAAGAAAACCGCTTCCTATCGCCTAATGAGAAATCTTCACAGGACCGCTGATGATGAACGCATGTAAACAGCTTGTGTAAACCCTTTATGTTCTTCAAAGCTTTAGTAACCACCATCAGCTCTGTGTTTCTAACATAAATGGCGAATGTAGCTCTTTTTTATTTATTTTTTTTGCATTAATGATGTGGGCTTTGTTGTTGCCTTGATTTATTAGTTTCCCCAAATAAACAATATACTGTGTATGATGTGGAGGAACTTGACTGGTCTGCACAAAGACCTGAACCTCAGTGAACAAATTTGAGATGAATCAAGAGTACGTATGCACAATATTTATTAGTAACTTTTTAATTTATTTGTATCACATAACATTGGATTGCATATTGCTCATGCTCTTTCCTCTATGTATACATTTAGATTATTTTTGGCATCATTTAACACTCACGTAAAGTGAAAAATGTTTGCATTATCCACCTAAAACAAAAAACAAAACAAAAAAACATTGGATTGAAATGCCAAGATGTGCATAAATTGTAAAAATCCTCATAAAAAAAACCTAATGTGCTCAACTGTGTAGGGTTAATTTCTTATCTGGTAAGAAAACATGCACAAACTCAGAAGAAAACATGTTTACCAAAATAAATTCCTTAAAGGGGGGGTGAAATGCTCGTTTTCACTCAATATCCTGTTAATCTTGAGTACCTATAGAGTAGTACTGCATCCTTCATAACTCCAAAAAGTCTTTAGTTTTATTATATTCATAAGAGAAAGATAGTCTGTACCGATTTTTCCCGGAAAAACACGAGCGGCTGGAGGCGTGACGTGTGGGCGGAGCTAAAGAATCATGAGCGCCAGTAGGCTTTTGCGTTCAGAGCATTTGGAAGCTGTGACATTACCGTGAGGAAAAAAACATCCAAAACAAACCATGGCTAACAGTCAGATTCAGCCGTTTATTTATGATCCAGAATCAGATCCCGAGGCTGAAACTGAACGAGAGCAGCAGCAGCAACGACTCGCTCCGAGCGGGGCTCAAACCCGGGTCTCCGGCATGGGAGGGGACGACTAACAAGGAGGCAGAGATATTTTTAAGCAGTTTTACTCACCGCCTGCGGTTCCAACACACAATCGTGACCCTTTTTCGTTGCAATTGCATTATCCTTAAGAAATAAACGATACGCAAATCCGTCGTCAAACTGGGCCATGTTTGTAAAACAAGCATCTTCGAAATGCAGGGGAGCAAACAAACACTTGCACAACTCCGTTGATGCTCTGTAAAAATAAACTCCATCCACTGGTCCCTTAATGCTGTTTGTCTTTTGGTAATCTGTGCAGGGTTGTCTTGCCCTGGCAACCAAAAACACACTCCTTTTGTGACATTTTGCGACGCTCTCGCTCTGATCAGTGAAGTCTGTTGTGCTCTCAGTGCTCTGCTATACGGGAGCGCGCGCTCTTCCGGCAAACGTGCCCTTAGGACCCATATAAGGAAATTCCGCTCCATCTAACGTCACACAGAGCCATACTCGAAAAAAACTTTCCGAAACTTGTGACAAACCAGAAGGAGTATTTTTGGAACAGAAATACTCCAAACGTACAACTTAATTTTTGAAACTTTGTCCATGTTTAGCATGGGAATCCAACTCTTTAACAGTGTAAAAAAACTCAGTATGCATGAAATAGCATTTCACCCTCCCTTTAATGCACATCAAAAATTATGTGACTTTGCAATAGGACAGCATAAACTGGACCAACTAACAGACCAATCTTATTTCACAGCATCTGAAATGATAGTTAGTTTGGCATTCCTAAATATACAAATATATGTATATATATGTATATACAAATATATATACATATATATGTATATATATATGTATATACAAATATATATATGTATATACAAATATATATATATCAGTAATGCACGGGTTGATCCAAAATGAGCGGGTGCCTGCGGTCACCCGCGGTTACGAGTCATCCAAAAATATTTTTAATGATTTTCGGGTCGCAGTCGGTCGGGTCGTTTGAAATATAGATGCCAATTAAACCTTTGTAATTAATATAGTACTAGACACAATTTTGAAATACATAGGCCTTTATTTGCTGAATAACTGGCGCTCAGTCTGCACGTAGAGATGAAAGCGGCGCGAGAAAAGGTGAAGACCTGTTTTTGGTAAAACATGATTTTAATGACTTCATTAAGTTTTGTTTTATAGAAAACTCTTTTTAACCCTCTGGAGTCGATTAACGCATATACATAACCACGAAAAGAACTTAAATTACACTTTCCGTTTTGATCGTACAGATAAGAGTACTACATCAATCGAATCTGTAAAGGGTCTACTTTTTTTGAATACAGACATAATAACAACAGAACTTTGTGCACTTATAAAATAAAGATAACAAACAAGGTGTGCTGTCTGCGCTGATCGTAATGTACAAACACGTCATTAAAATGAACTGTAACTCTGTGAATACTCAACAAAGAGACATGAGAGAGATATCTATAGAAAGCTTGACATGTCTACTTTTAAACTAAAAAGTGCTGCCAAAACAGATATTCTGTGATAAAGTAATCCATATGAAAACAACGCGATGTCTAGTTTTTCACGTCTCCCTTCATTATATTTACTGTGACCACGCCCCTGCGCTGAACGCCCTATTCAGATTCAAACTGAAGCGCGCGGCTTGAATACGCCAATAAAAGAAGAAAAAGCAGCGAGACTGTTCAAGTTTTTTTATTTTACTGTTTGCTTCGCGATGAGAGCAATAAGACATAATGAACCCCAAAAAGATGTGATGTGGTTGAGGATTTGAGAAATGGATTTCCTCAGAAAAAAGGATGAAGTGCTTTATTCAGCAGAGATCATAAACATGAGTAAGTCTCTTTTTATTTATGTATACTTGTAGTACTAGTTTTCACATAACCTGTAAACATTTTACTAGTTAGACTTTTTCCAAAATATAATTCCTGACTAAATGTATAATCAAGTGAAACATTATGAAGTTTCAGTAACAATATACAATACTTAAAAGCTTGATGTAAATAATATAAATGTAACAAATAAATGTGACTGTAACAAATGTAATAATGCTGTTCTTTCAATTTATCCCCCCTAATAAACCTGAAAAAATATTCTCAGCTCTTTTCAACATTAATTATAATAATAATAATAATAATGATAATGATGATAATCATAGAAAATCAGATTGTTAAGATAAAGATTTTCGTTTTCTAAAAATTGTGTCTTAATTTTGATCAATGTTTTATCAATCAATTGCCCGTATTTTATAAAAAAGAAGCAAATATATTACAGACAATGTAATGAGGCGCCGGCAGGATCACTTGCATGTGACCTGGAGGGCGCCGAAACTCAGCGTGTGCCTCACAGATTTGAGAAATATAAGGCTATCTACAACAGAAAGCTTGAAATGTCTACTTTTAAACAAAAATATTAAAACCAAAATAAATAGGCTACTCTCTGATTATGTAATCCATAATGTGCATTTCTCTCTGTCGTTAGTCTGCATCGTCAACTTAATCTTTGCAGCGACACAGAAAATACCAGTTTATTACTAAACAATTAAATGTCTCCTTGCATATTTTGGAACCAGCAGGCCATTCTGGGTTGAGCGAGACCCCACGGAATGAGCGAACGGAGCGTAATATATGGAGAAATGCGCAAACCCGAAGCTCATGTCTGCTGAACAGAAACATAAAAATAGACATAGCCAGACTAGACTATTTTAGAACAAATGATGAGCTTATTGACAATTTTTTTTAAATAATTCTTGACAAAAATAGAATATGTTAAGGATTTTCCTTTTTTTTTGCCTAGTTCCTACGTGTGTGTGTATATATATATATATATACATATATATATATATATATATATATATATATATATATATATATATATATATATACACACACACACACACACACACACACACACACACATACACACACACACACGCGCATAATATCAACGGATAAAAATAATAATGTTTAAAATGTATTAGGTTAAAATAATCCTAAAAACATCTGCATGCACAGAAAACGTTTTGAAAAAGTGTAAATCAACCTGAATGCAAAAAAAAAAAAGAGGCAGTATTTTAGTGATTAGTCATATACGTTCTTGACACACTTTCTTTGCAATATTCTTTGGCCATATTTAAGAGAAAAAAAGTGTCAAGTGTAAGAGTGAAAAAAGGAAGTCTGAGGAATAGCTATCACATAATTTTATGGTAATTATTCAGACTTTCACAGATCTCTGGTATTATTTTACCTCCATAGGAAATCTACAACTTACTGCTAAATTGTGAAAATTACTTTCAAGTACAAAGAGAGCTGTTGTTAAAACTTACCTCACAACCTGCGATGCTAGTGGTACAGAAATTAAATTCACTTCAACATGCATTTAATAACAACAGAAGTCATAAGCGTCCCTACTACATCATGAAACAAGTGCGAGTGCGTTTAAATAAACACATTCTAATGCGCCTTTTATTTGTTCATTAAGCATCAATACTAATTATTCATTCCCTAGCGATAGGCAGGAAGAAAGTGAATAATAACACAATTCTTGCTCACTTCAGGATAAAGTAATGCATTACCAGATTCTCCCCACACACTTTGAAGTGTGAAACCCAGTGGACCACAAATATTACCAGCAAAAAACCTCCAGACATCAGTGAGGAGGTGTTCAGGTGAATGGGCGGCTTCAAAGCACAACCATTGAAAAAAAAAGTAAGAAATGGGGGCTGGTAGAAAAAGCAGAATCTACTCTTCTTCTCCAACTGAAGTGTATTAAATTAGCCGGCTTAGTTAACCTTGAAAAAGGTTACAATTGCTTCTCACCGTTTAGCCAGTACATTTTATATGACAAATACAGAACATGCAGGAATGTGTTTCATAGAACCAGAGAAATTTCTTGAATAAATGCACTTGAGTTTAAATGTGATTGTCTGCTGTATATTCTAAAACAGTGGTTCGTAAATGGTTTTGCAAATGACCCAGATTGAACGAACATAGAAAAAAAAGAAAAAAATTGCTTCAGAGATGGAAAAAGCATTTGACAAGAACTACAGAGATCTCGTCCAGAATCACCATCCACTGTCTGTTTGTCTAGGTGCTGAATTCATCTCACTCGTCTTCTCCATGCATACCAATTAAAAAAGGATGAAACTAGAAAAGGGGAAATATCTGCCAAAACAAAGTCCAATCCAAATACATACAAATGAACGGATGAAAAGGGGCAGAGAACAAAGAGAGAAGGATTTGAATGAGAAGAAGTAGAAAAAGGAGGGAGAGGACTTGCCCCTCCCAAAACAATCGATTAACGCCCCTGGTGATCTCTCCTCCCGGCCAAATGCCGCAGGGAGTGTGTGTGTCTTTCAGCTCAGGTGCAAGAGAGACATGAGCAAGGAAAACAGACATCTTTCCACTAACAAAACAAAATATTGTATGATTAAAAGGTAGCAGACTGTCTTACCTCCAAGATTTTGGGGTTGCCCTGACGGCCAAGGGTGCCTAAGATGAGGCCCCATCTCTGGGCTGAGCGGGCTCTCTCTATGGCCTGCAGTCTGGTGGCCCGCATTGCCTCATGGTCATAATACTCTCGCGAAAACACTTTACTGTATGGGTCATACCTACAAATATGGAGAACAACACATAAATAATAAGATACTAAGAAAACAGAAAGAACAATCATAATCTAGATGTTTTGTTTTTTTTAAATGGAAGAAAATATGATAGGAGGATGTTGCGTTTTCCGTGGGACTTATTTAAAAAAAAATTGTCAACTGGGTGATTAATTTTTGTTTAATATTAAAGTATTAAATGGAACAAATGTATTAAGTTAGCTCTAACTAAAGCTAAATATAAAAAGAGGAAATTCACCTTAAGGTTTCACTATACCTCCACATTAAAAAGTATTAAATACTACTAAATATTGTAGAAACTTAATTTTAATTTGTATCGTAAAAAGTGCTTTACAAATAAACTTGAATTGAATTATTAAATCAAATTAAGATGTAACAAAATGATTTGATTCAACATCAGTAATTAATATAATAGTGTCTCACTAATTAAATCAATAAGTATTATTTATTCAATTATATTACAATAGCAGCCAAAAGGATGTTTGGTCTCAAAATAAGTGTAAAATACATTTTAATTGTTTCAATTGTGATAACGCAATGAAACATGCAGAATTATGGGCATCTTGGACAAACGGTCATACAAAGCCTGCATTCATTAATCTCAGGCTATAATTCAATCATTCACTGTGGCAGGTATTATTTAATAGGTTCAAGTTTACAAAAAAAGGGCAAAGAGGAAGGAGCTGTACTCTGTAGCCCTGGGGGATATTGCGGGATTTGTAGATCAAATATAAAATGGTTGAAGACTATGAGCTATAGCAATAAAGATGCTTGATTTAGGAAAAATAAGTGTTGAATTGCACATTGGTTTACCTGTAGGCCGGTATATCTGGGTTGGCAATCATGATGGATTCCAAATGAAATCTTCCGTCTCCAAGATAACTACAGACAGAAACAACTTTATCAGAGAGAAATACAGTCTGAGTGGGCAGAAGGAATACAATTCTGCTAACTCTGGGATCTGCGTAAGGAAATATAAAGGCCAATGGGTCTCGGCCTAGAGGACTCATAAACCAGATTAGAAGTGTCCTTACATTCAGCAAGCAATCAGGGCGACACCTACTCACTCCAAAGTCACGGCAACATTAGCCAGACGGAAAGCGTGTCATAGACACGGAGGCTGATGGGCTACAATCCAGCTACTCCACAAATAAACCTGCGTGATATGATTAGGTCATGACGCGGACAGCACACATGCAGAACTCAACACGCTGATTATCCTCTGCTGTGCCGAAAGGAGAAGACCTGCCATAGTTAATGGGAGTATAGATTAACCTGGCAAACCTGATGGATGCCTCTGGGAACACAGCCGCAATTAGAAAGGCTAATTAAGACACGTTTATGAAACACACAGAACATACTGTGGGTGGGATCCCCCTGGGCCCACCGGAGCAAAGGCTGAACCAGCCACCCTTCACTCTCGGCACACACATAATGATAGAAAAATGCTCTTTATCGTTCATTTTCCTGGTCCTTCAAACATACCAGCTGCGTTAGAAAATGAAAAGCGCAAATGTTATATTATTGGTTTAATTACCTTTTTCAATCACATTTTAAGTTTTTACTTCTAGCTACTCTTTGCTGTCAAGTTAATCTTCAAAAAAACGCGAAAAATTTCATAACACTGTTAAATATAATATTTAGCTAAATTGTCATGCCTTTTATTATTCAGCATTAAAATACTGTTTAACTAATCATTTAACTTTTTTAACAAATAGCAATTTCTGCACATCAAACGTTGTAGACCTTGATATAACAGGAAAAAACAATCATTAAATACATTTCCTTGTTTTTTTTGGTCTGGAAATCACACTTTTAAAATTCCCTTATATACAGTAAAAATAAACAGGATTACCAAGACAAAATAACACTTATTTTTAAGTAATTTAAGACATTTTTAGCCCCCCCCGGAAGTCTGCCAAGGCCTCCTATGGTGGGGGTCCTGCCCCCCAGTTCAGAAACACTCCTTTAGAAAAAAGTAGAATAGAAAACATTAAAAAGGGTCAAAAAATGACTTCTTTACTCAAGAGCTCTGGCAGATACCATTTTAACAGCCATGGAAGCAAAATCACAGAACTATAGGATACCTTCACAAATTAATGCCTTTCAACCTCCTTATAGTGCACTACCCATAAAGGAAGCAGTTTTTAAAATATATTTTAGCTGTTGGACATAGTCACTCACCCAAAAATTCCCCAAATTTTTCATTTTCCTTTATATGTTGCAATAATAAAACACAAATTTTCCCGGATTACTGCACTGTCTCTTTTAAGGGCCTCTATTATAAATATTGCATTTATAGCAAAGGCATTAAACGTTTAGAGGTTTTCCGGCTCAGCTTTTAACAGTATAACTTAAACGACCACAAATTGATGCATTTTGTGGAGATGGCACTATTGAGAATACAAGATTAGAAATGGCCCAATTTGCAGTTCTTAAAACCGCTTTTCACAGCACCGACCCATTCACCCACAGCTCAGTTCATTATGCCTTCGGCAATGAGATGGAGCTCCCTCTTGTTTCAGAAGAAATCCCAAGTGGTCTGCGTGAAGACCTGTGGCGTTGGTCAAATTTGATTAAATACAAAGCGCTTTACCGTCCACCCAACTCTTTATGAAGGTGCCGATTGGCCATGAACCTGTGTAATTTTTCAACACAAAGCTGCAATCATCTTCTCTGTGGGACTTTATTCAGACCCCCGGCAAACATATTACTTCTTATGAGAAAGTGAGGCTCTGTATAAGCTTAATTTGCTGTTAATTATATGGTGGTGATTTGGCTTTGCAATATAACATCACATTACCACACCGTAGGTGTCAGAGAAAGTTTTTAATTTGATCGCTGAGGGTGAGGGCAAAAGTAAATGATCTATGAAAAAGGCTATTTGCATAATAGCCATGTCATTTTGGGGGTCAGTGACATGACCACTTGTGTATGTCTAATGTTGACAGGCGCCCCGATGAAGAGGTGATGTGTGAAAATTAAAGTAAACATGCATCAATTCTCTTCCTCTCTCCCCTAACACACACACGGACTAACATTCATTACAGACTCTGCACGCTGGATTAAGAGGCAGAAAGCACAAACACACACACACCCTCTCTGTGTACAGACACACAGTCAGGAGGTTTCCCTCTATCTCACAGGAGCAGAGCTTGCTGCTCAGCCGCTGTGTGATACAGAGAATAATAGATCACACACATATATCTGCTGCTTAATGTCTCGTCTCTGTGTTACAACAGCACTTGACACGCTTCTCATTAAAGACAGCTTGAAACCGCATTCGCAACAGATTTCAGAGAGAAACAATATTCTGCAGGTAATAATGTGAGGCGGGTCTTGGTGTTATCCATTGGAACTTGATAGAAAAGTAGCATATAATATTATTGCTTATGCTTGGTATTTTTTTTTTGTTCTTTTGAATAACATGCACTATTAAATTTGTGCATCATAAAACCATTGATACGTATTAAAGTAAACAGGGTGCATTTTGATCATACTGAATATAAAAGGCCATGTTTTACTGTGAATATAGGATGCACACGGTGTACGCCTGCTTTCAGTTGTAACAATATCCACAATAAAGCATAAGCTTGAGCACCTTATTCATTTCGTTACATGGTTTAAAATGTAATACAATGTGGAATTTTTTTTTTTTTTTTTTTTACTATAACCTTAAGTATATTCATTCAAGTG
Organism: Carassius auratus; assembly: GCF_003368295.1. Classification (NCBI taxonomy): domain Eukaryota; kingdom Metazoa; phylum Chordata; class Actinopteri; order Cypriniformes; family Cyprinidae; genus Carassius; species Carassius auratus. The sequence continues at coordinate 209,504 of NW_020523388.1, read as the reverse complement.
CAATTCTTCCACAAGAAGATATAATCCCAGACACATAAAAATGAGAAAACTTGCTCTTATTAGATAAAATAAAGAAATAAAATTAAATGAACACAGTCTTACTACACAACAGATACTTAAAATGAGCTACAACTGTTTTCCTTACATGATGGCATTGACATGCTTCTCCAGACGAGGTGAGGTGCATCCAAGGATCTCCCCAGGAGAAAGCGGCCGACACTGAGGTACCAGCACCTCGTACTCTGGCTTCAACTCTGCACTGGCTGCCTGAGAAGAGAAAGGAAAGGGATGCTGAGACCAAGAAAGCAACTTTTTTCCCACCAAAAAGGTGCTGTGCAGAAGCCAGTGCTCAATCTGGAACCACGCCACGAGTTTTCACCTTTCTTGAAAAGGTGGCTCTCTGGGCTCCAGATTTGGCTCCAGGTCAACCCCCTAAACCTGCGGTTATTGAACCAAGAAACAGTAATGTCAGAGGTCCAAAGGCAGGGTAATGTTCACATCGAATAAAGTTTTAATGAAAGGGCAGACTTAACTTTGGCCACTTTTGGAACAATTTTCGCTGACAATTTTAAATTCAGCATTAACTTCAGCATTAAATTAACTGTTGCATAACAGCAATATCATAATGATGGTGAATGTAATGCACAGTACTGAATATCAGAGCTGCTGTAATTATAATTTATAATGAAGACTACAATTTAAAATAATGGGGTTCGTGATATTTTTTATATTTCTGAGAAGTCTCTTATGCTCACCAAGGCTGCATGTATTTAATCAAAAGAAGTGAAAACAGTAATATTAAGAAATATTATTTACAGTTTAAAACATATTTGAACATATTTTAAAATGTCATTTATTCCAATGACAACAAAGCTGATTTTTCAGCAGCTATTACTCCAGTCTTCAGGGTCACATGATCATGTGGAAATCATTCACACATGCTGATTTGGTGCTTCATACTTTAATGGAAAATTTAATGTATTTTTTTTTAGTGGTGGGCCGTTATCGGCGTTAACGTGCTGCGTTAACACGAGACTCTTATCGGGCGATAAAAAAAATATCGGTTAATCTATTCTCAACGTTGGGAGCTGGGTCTATACTAAGCAAGCTATGATGACTTTCACCTTGATATTTTATATAACCGACTGGCTGAGGCCAGCCTAACGGACAGCGACACTGAACCGAGCTCTCTTCTGTGAAGTTCTCCTCAAAATCTCTCCTGCACCGGAACGAACAAATACAAATCACAGTTTAAAACAAACAACAAGATCTGAAAGAGCCGATTCAGTACTCGCGGTGTTCTGGTGTTCAGGGCTGGTGTTTTGAACATTGAATTTGCTTATTTTTGCTCTAGTGCCAACAAATACATACGAAATGTGTCAAAATATCCACCTTGGAAATTATGCTCGAAAAAACTGTCAGTTATTTCTTAAGTTAAATTAAACAGTTGAGGAAAAAAATGGGATGTGTATTATATTGGATGCGTTCATCGTCTCTTAAAGGGACCGTACCTAATTTAGCTACTGGCTGCTGTAATGTTAATGTCAAGAAAATGAAAATCACTCACTGCTCTTGACTACTTTGTAGTTTTAACAGTCAAACCAAAAAGTATTCAGACACCAGATATATTTTTTGTGTAAACATTGTGTAAATAGCACAAATAAATAAAAATAAACGAACATACAAATTAAATAATTTCAAACAGGGCCCACTGGTACAACCTTCACCGGGTCCCCGCTGACCCCAGCTACAGCTCTGCTCACACCTGTTTCACACATACTCTGTCTGCAGTGCGTATGCAGTCCATATTCTGAATGCCGATGGCAGAATTCGAATGAGCCATTTTAATCTAGATTAATCTAGATTAATTTCAAGATCACAGTGAGATTAATCTAGATTAAAAAAGTTAATCTATGCCCTCCTCTAATTTTTTTTTATTTTATTTGAATAGAGAGTTCAAAGGAACAGTATCTACTTAAAACAGATAAAAAAAAAAACAAACAAAAAAAAAAACAATTGTCATCATTGTCACTTCTGATCAACTGAATGTGCACTTGCTGAAAATTATAATTTCTTTTTCTTCTTAAAAAACTATAATTAGTGAACGCTATAAAATTTTAAATGCTAGCTTTCACAGCATGCGAAACTGATTGTAATTATGAATTTTATTCATTATACAGTATACCCAAATGCCCCTGATGCCATAATACAGCTGAATCAAAATGCTCTTGATGTTAAAATATCTTTTTAAACTCAAGCCTAGTAAACAAAGGCTGTTTGCTTGTGTAGTAATATAGTCAGGTTCTGAGAGAAGCTTGCAGATCTAGCTGAGCACTGGCTCTGGAGCGTGCAACAACACCTTTTCAGTGGAAGGAAAGAGAAACAGATACAATCAGAGAAACAGTCATCCAGCACATCTCCCAACACCTACAGGCTTTCCTTTCCAATGAAAAGGAAGGAAAGAAATGGTGCCAAATAAATTAAGGCAAGGAAGCCGCAGTAATGTGACGGGGGCGGAGACATTACAGATAAGATTTTGTTTCTGATGAGCAGAGAAAATAACAAAAACACATCAAATGTGTGCATTCACACTCCTCTGACCCCCAGCACCCACCCAGAGCACGGGAATGGGCCTACACACACGATTACACAGGCCGTGCTATTTCCAGATATAGCATGGGTCATTTTTAGGCAGGAGGGTAAAACCGACAGCGAAGAGGAGAGCGCGAAACAGGAAAAAAAGAAGGGATGAAAATCTCACACTTATGTAAGGTGGAGTGCTGAGTGCAACATGACTTCTGATTATTCCTTCTCTTGTGCAGTTCAAAATAACTTTAACTGCATTTCACACCCACATACACAAACACACACTATTATAGGAGCAAACACACATGCACGGGCAGCCTTATGTGCTGTCAGAGACCTTGAAGCAGGAAGGTAAGTGATGGAGAGAAAGATAGACCGTAAACGAATCAGAGAACATCTTTAACCGCAGGGAATAGTTATCATTGAGTAAGAAGCGGGGGGTCAAAGGTCACCTGTAAAGCAGCCACAAACTGGATGGTGCTGACGAGGGCGAGTGAGTGGCCAGGGGAAAAGTTGAACTTGAGTGTGTCCAGGAAGTGGGCAGTGTCAATCTGGATGTCCACAAACACGTACAGCATCTTGATGCCCTCTGTTGAGTCTATGGGGACTGAAGACACAAACAACATTAGCATATTTCACTCATCACACATCCAAATGATTATTTCATTCATAGGTTGACTTCCTTTTTTTCCTCCAACCTGAAAATAAATTTGGTGTTTGTTCTACAGACTCAAATGATCCCACAAATCAAATGGTGCAATTAATTCCTTCTATGATGTTTGCATTTACCCTTTTAGAAGTCGTAATTAGGACACCAGATGTGTAAGATGGCATGCATCTTTTCTACAAAAAAAGTGTTTTTAACTCTACTTCGACAAAATGATTAATAAAGAATGTGCATTACTTATATTTGCTTTTTTTATGTTATTAATTCATTTATGTAGGTATTGTTAATTGACTCATTTTGGAATTGTACAAATTTTGAACATGCAAATTTGCTAGTTTTATGTAAATGCATATTTTGAGTTTTTAGTTTATGTTCAACATGTCGAATATTATCTTTCTGACATCACTTGAATGCACCCACAGAATCACCTGGTGGATAAAACGGGCACAACAATCTCTTTCGCCCAAAAATGTTGTCATCATTTACTCAATCTCATGTTGTTCCAAACCTGTATGACTTTATTCTTAGAATTACAACAGAAAATATTTTCAACTATCAATGGGGTCCAAAAAAGAATACAAATTTTTTTTCAAACAACTGTGCTCACAGTATAAAGAATTCAGGTTTGGAGTGCCATTGAGTGAGCAAATGACCCTGGATTTTATTTTATTTTATTATAAACCATTCCTTTTTAGATCCATCTGAAATTGCATACTGTGAGAGTTCTTCATTTTTTGAAATAAATCTCAACCTTTGTTATACTGTACAAGTATGAATGTATATAGTGTATCTATAGTATATACAGTAGTACAACCTGCACAAACTAGCACATAACAGTTAATTGTCATAAACTGCAAACTCACAACAAAGTAAATAAATGTCTTAAACTCAGAAAAGTTTGTGTTAGTCAGCCTACCTTCGATCTACTGATGACAATAACTGAAGAAAAGAGAAAATCGTACAATTGCTATTAATGCCATTCATTTCATACCCTATTTAAAAGACAGCAGAGCTGAAAGAGGAAGGCGGGCTTCAGTCTTCTCCCATCTACATTATCATTTACTGCTGATGGTCATAATTGCAGCTCTTCTTGTAGCATTCTCTTTAAAGCCCCTGCTCTAATGGCCATTTCACTGCTATTAGGCAAATGCCACCTTTAGGGAGTGTTTTAAACACAAAGCCCATCTAACTATGTAAGAACAGACGGCAAGACAGTAAAGCAAGTGGGAAGAGAGGAAGTAAATTTACCTCTCAAAGCAAGAAGATTAACAGAGGCTTCTCAGCAAACACACATTGCTGAGGCTTCTATAATAAAGTACAGCTTTTGGAAAGCACTGCATAATTTCAAAGTGGTAATTTAACCAGAAATGACTCATTCGCATATAGTTCCAAACCTGTATGACCTTTTTCTTCAGCAGAACATATAAGAAGTGGAAATATGTTCTCAGTGTTTTTTCCCCAATGGTAAGCAAAACGGTTTACCATGCTTAAAAAACGGTTTTGAAAACCTCAGGAAAAGTTGGACAAAGTGAGAGAAATGTTGATTATAAAGCAAAATTTCATTCAGTACTTAAAAGTATTGTTAAAAATAGTTCCATGTAAATAAAAACATTATTTTACACAACATGTTTGTGCGCTGAGTGTTGTTACTATGCTTTCAGAGTACTGTGTTGTTAGCTTAGCGACATGCTAACATCACAGCTTGATTGAACTGCATATCAAGCTGCTTCTTCGAGTTGTTCCAAATAAGTTTTGTGGCGTTTTGGATTTTTCCTTAGAGGGCAGCGGCCTTCATAGGCAACAAGTAACGAGACAGCTTACTAGATTTTAGAACAGTGCTACTGAATAGATGTCACAGACAGTGTTCACAGTTAGTTATAGGAATATCTATAGGAAGTGATATACATGACTGAGAGGAGAGAGAGAGAGAAAGAAAGACTTCTGGGAGAGAGATTTTACTGACTGTGGCAATAAAAGTTTTATTCTTGAAAGTTTTGCATTTAAATGGGTCACTGTCAAAATGCACAAACATACAGGGCTATTTTCATACATGAATGAAACACACAAGAGGCAAAAACCTCTTTCCGCAGGTGCTAGAAAACAAAAGAAAAAGACTTGGAGGGGCCAGGGGGTTGAAGTTAAGTGGAATCGATCCATTTCTCTTATCCAATTAGCACAGCAGACTGAGAGCACTTACTCACTGCAATTACAGCTGTTGTCAATAAGAGTCATGAATTCACTCCATCTCCTCATCTCCTTCCCTTCTATATTGTTTTCTTAAGGAGGTAAAATATAATATGATTGAGGAGATTCATGGGAAAAATTAAAGAATGCTCAGATACAGTTTTTTTTTTTTTTTATTAAAACAAAACAACCACAATGAAATTGGAGTGCAAACTTTAAGCTTTAATTCAAGGGGTTGAACAAAAATATAACAAAACGTTTAGGAATTACAAACATTGTTATACAGTCCCCCCATTTTCAGGGGCTCAAATGTTATTGGGCAAATAAATATAATCATAAATAAAATGTAATTTTTTTTATATTTTGTTATGAATCCTTTGCAGGCAATGGCTGACTTGAGTCTGGAACTCATGGACATCACAGAGACTGGGTTTCCTCCTTAGTAATGCTTTGCTAGGCAAATGCAGAATATTACTTTTTTTTTTACCTTCAAAAACAGAGTCGTTTTTGCTGCATGTTTTGGGTAACTTTCCACTTAGACTATGAAGCGCCGTCCAATCAACTTTGCTGCATTTGGCTGAATCTGGGCAGACAGTATATCCCTATACACTTCAGAATTCTTCCGGCTGCTTCTGTCCTCTGTCACGCCATCACTAACACCAGTAACCCATAGCATCTGGAAGCCATGCATGCTCATGCAATCACACTGCTCCACCATGTTGCACAAATGATGTTTAAGCATTGGATCATGAGCTGTTCCAAGCTTTTCCATACTTACTCCCATCATTCTGGTACAGGCTGAACCTAATTTCACCCATCCAAAGAATGCTTTTCCAGAAGTGTTTTTTTTTTGGCATTGTCTTATATGGCCTTGTTTGCACCTTGTAGTGGACCTTCTGTATTTGCTCTTGTGAAGTCTTCTCTTGAATGTAGACTTTGACAGTGACCACGCCTACCACATGGAGAGTGTTCTTCATGTGCCTGGATGTTGTGAAAGGGTTTTTCTGTACCATGAAGAGGATCCTGCGGTCATCCACCACTGCCGACCTCTGTGGATGTCCAGGCCTTTTTATGTTGCTGAGCTCACCAGTGTGTTCTTTTTTTCTCAGAATGTACCAAACTGTTGATTTGGCCAATACTAATGTTTCTGCTGTCTCTCTAATTGATGTGTTTTGCTTTTGAAGCCTAACAACTGTCTGTTTCACTTGTATGGAGAGATCCTTCGACCATCAATTGACCAGTGAACCCCAGAACTTTTACCTGTTTAACTGATGTAGAAATAACGAACGAAATCCCCACACCTGTCCTTGAAACAGCTTTTGAGTCAATTGTCCAATTACTTATGTTCCCTTGAAAAAGAAGGGAGGTACATATCAAAGAGCTGCAATTCTTAACCTTTCCTCCAATTTTGATGTGAATACCCTCAAATTAAAGATCAGAGGGTGCACTTTAAGCACATATACATACATTATATAACTGTAACTTGAACATGTTTTGGTCCTGTGTCCAAATACATACTGTGTGGATCTAACTGTACACACATTTGCATACACGGCTTTAAAGTTTTAGACTCAAATGTCATTTTTCATTACAGCAAATGTGATAAACTATTCAACATCACTCTGATAGGACGTGAATATCCATCAAAATATAAAAATAGACTTAAATGTCTATAAATGTCAATGAATCAATCTTTAGGTACTATAAATCTCAGACTACATTTTCTCAGTGACAAAATGAACACTCACTTTTTTGCTGCTTCATCAGCTGTTTTTCACTTGCCAAAAAAGACACCATGCAAAAAATAAAAAGCCTCTGCACTTGCTTTCAGAACTCTTGCTAGAGTTAACCTTTAAGACTTGAATATTGTCGGACTCAAGGATATATCAAGGTAAAGAAACATAAAAAAGCCAAACAATCAAGAAAAGCAAAAAGAAGTGAAATGTCAAGGAATTCCTAACCAAAGAAAAAAATGACAACTTTCCAAAAGGAGGTTTTGGGAAATTCTGTCAGGTGTATCTCACTTTTTGGCATATATACATTTACATACAGTATGCACAGCGTTAAAGCAATTATCATTTTTAGCTAACACTGACAAACAAACATTTCCAGAAGGTCTGCCTTTGACAGTGTATGGTTCGCAGGAGGCTTCAGCCTTTAGATGCAGGATTAATATTCCTTTGGCCAGCTCTGGTATTTGGAAGAAGTGCGATTGTTCTGCTGGAGATATATTGGCCCTATTGATTTAGCATTTCCTCTACTGTATGTTGTGCTGCTGACGGGCAGCAGGGGGTAAAAGAGTGGCTTCCTCTAGGCTGGCACGTCTAGGCCTTTTAAAGGACCTTAATGCATGTTCACTATTGATCTGCTGAGCACACGTGCAGGCAGGCCCATTCAAAACATCTGCTATCCCTTACACATCACGGCTCGGACTGGCTACCATACTGAGTTATTGAGAGCAGCTTTGCAAAGCACTTCGAGAGTAAATCTATACATCTTCACTTCTCCTAACCCCGGCCGACTGTCTCCAACCTTTGCTCTAAGAAACTCCCACTGAGATCTCTTGGTCTCTTTCTCAATTATTTTTTTAAATGGTCAGTTGTCAGTTAATGAAAGACCCTGAAACATCCTCACGAGAATCCAAAGGAACAGAGAAAGATGATAGAGGAGACATCTTCCTTTATGAAAGTTAATTAGTGGGTTTGTAGTATATAAATATGTAAAGGAATAGTTATAATACACAGCTATGAAGAACCCAAACCTGTTTGCCTTACTTTCTTTTATGGAAGACAAAAGGAGAACCACCCTTTTTCATACCCATGTTAATTTTATTATTTATTCATATTTTGAATCACTTTTTATTTTTATGTGTTTGGTTTTCTTTTAAAGTTTTAGTAATTTTTTTTAAGTGCTTTTGCCATTAGTTGTTTTGTTAATGCATAACTTTATTTCAGGTTTAGCTTCAGTAATTTTTGTATTCAAACTCACATATTTCAGTTAGTGTCAAGGCAACCATTCTATCTTAAAATAAGAAATAAACCTAAGTTAGTTATACAGGTTTGGAATTATGTGAGGTTGATCAAATGATGGCAGAATATTCAGTTTGGGTAAACTGTAACTTTAATTCACATATAAGAACTGTATGTTTGTGCGTTTATGCAACTTACTGAGACAACTGTGTCCATAATGCACCATGAAGTCAGCTCCCAAAGCGCGGGCAGTGAAGTCGTCTACGCAGCAGGCCCCGTATGTCACATCTCCCATCACCAGAGTGTCTGCCTCTGTGAATCTGACAAACAACACAATCAACCAATCAATGACCTTGATCACCACCCTATTGCAATTCAGATCAATCAGGCCATAAATAAAATGACAGTTCCACACAGTTGGCAGATCAATCACTCTCAAGCGGAAATGTCACTCAGACATCCATGTCTCCAGTTAAGTGGGTTCCCGCTAGCCATAAAGTGATGCACTCTGTGCAGTCTGGAAAAAACATCTAGAATAACCTTCAGAGATGACAGAGCCCTGGACGATAACTAACATAAGCATTCTCTGATGGTAAACATTTAAGTACCTTATTAGCATTAATAGCTATGGATGCACACTGTCCTGCGAAAAAGTTGGTAAGCTGGTTATCGAAAATTTACAATGCAGATTCAAACCAGAGATTAAAATCCATGAGCCATCACCACTGTGTTCTGAGAAAGAGAATAAACTGGTCCCTCTGTACTGTAGCTACATAAGTGCTCCAACCATCAATGTCTATAAAATAAAAAAAAGACTTCTTATGAAAATTATATTTATCAAAAAAAAAAAAAAAAAAATCCTGTCAGCATGTTAGTATTCCATTTATCTCAATGGCACTTACTCAGCTGGCACTCACTCAAAAATCCATCAAAACTAATTTATCTGTTCACAATAAAAAAAGGGGGTACAATGTGACGTACGTAATAACAGCCAAGACATATTTGAAGTTTAATATACTGTTATGTGGAGCAAGATTATGGACCAATGAGAGTTCATGATTTCTACTTGCCCTGTCAACATTTTTACTGGAAGCAAAGGAAAGCAAAGAAAAACAAAACAAAAAATATAATTTTAAATGTGCTTTTAAATAAAACGGCATTCTTAAAAACAAATCATGGCCAGTGAGATATTTTATTAATATTTATCAATTCTCCTGTTAAAAACAGGTGTAGCAAAACTGTAGACTCTGAATGTAAACATTCCAACAGAGGACATTACTGAGCACCCATCTCCAGTACAGCAGACAGTACACACACACACACTGCTACAAATTGTCCTTGGCTTCCTTCCTTCGCTTTGTAGGACAAAGACAAGCATTCCAGCAAGGTGGATCTCCAAGGAGCTGCTTGAAGAACCACTGATCTGTTTTTGTTTGCTTCGGCAGGGGTTGTTAAGTGTTAGCACTTCTATTGACTGGCGCACTTCTGCCGCCTCTCCTCTGTGTGAAATTTAAATGCAGGATAAACATGAGACAGGAGCACATCAATTATGAGTTAGAAAAAACAAGAGAGAATGAATATGCGAGGAGAAGAAAGGAGGAAAAGAGCGTAGTGGCTGTTGTATGGGATGCTGGCTGTCTGGAAGCAGACATATTTAGGACAGGTATTATTAATAGAACATAGGCACATTTTCTCTGGTTTTATTCAAACATACACACACTAGCACTTTTAAACCCCTCCACCTGATTCACCTTCTCACCTCTTCAGATTGAGCTCTCGAAAGTGGCCAGTACAACTCCGTGACATACAGTACAGTCTGTACTGATCGCTCAGTCTGGGATATCTTTTTCTTACACTTCCTGTCCTGGTCTAAACCTTTCTTTTTTCTCAGTTTGTCAATCTATGATACCTCTGTTGTGAGCCTTTTTCCACTGCTAACCTAAATGGTGTATAAATATCTCGAAAAACATAAGGCTAAATTGCAAATTTATACTACATATACCCTCCATCCAAAAACACCTTGTTCTGCATGAATCATATAAAATTTACTTTTTTGCAATCAAAATGGCAAATTTTTCAAAATTTTTTTTTTTACTGTAACAATTTAAATACCAATAATCTAATAAGAATCAACATTGAGAATAATGGGGATTACAAAATAATAGTAATAATAATAATTAAGTAAAAGTAAAACATCTGGGTTCTAATGAGAACATGGTATTGAGAACGTTGAAAAAATTTTTCTAGGTTTTTCTAATTTCTGCTTATGTGCCTAATTAAAATTAAATCAACAAAAAAAAATAAAAAATGAATAAATGCCCTGATAAATAGGTCTAATTTTTTGTACGTAAACACACACACACACACACACAGTACATACTGTACATACATTCCATCAACTCGTTTTCTTTTTATAAATGAAAAATGACCCTATGACCTTCATGTTCTCTATTTATTTCTGTTCTATCTACTTTTCTTTTCATTTATTATGTACACTGCATTAGACTAACCGAGAATTCACAACACTTACATTTTATCGTTCTTTTGTTGGTTTTGATGGCTTTTATTGTCCTAATTTTTAAGTCACTTTGGATAAAATTATTTGCTAAATGATTAAATCTAAATGTAATGTGTATATACACACATACATACAATTCTAGTAATCGATTTGATCACACAGACACAAGCTTCGTCCTATTCATAACGCACTCCCTGCATTTGTCGCTCACACATAGCTTACTTCTGTAACCCAGTGCCCTCAAACACACAGCATCTTTCCCCAGTCCCCACATACAGTTATTCTCATGTGAAGGACACAGGCAGGCAGCCATTGCTTGTAAAGTAGAGAGAGATTGATGAGGAGAGCTCATCTGGTAAATAAATATTTGCAGTGGTAGATTTGATTCACTCATCCTTTCTCTCATCAAGGTCCCTCTCTTTCTGCCCATCTGCTACACATTTGCGCATGCACAGACAAGAGTGGGTGGCATCTTCACTGGCGCAAAGTGATAATCAAACACACGAATGAGACTGTTTAAAATACATGTACAGTGGACCCAAAAGTAATTGGGAACTCAAGTCACACTTAAAAATGTAAGAATGTCATTGCTTCACATAACAAAACATCAACTGTAACACTGTAAAGAGAAGCACAGCCCACACTGAAAACTCACCGTACCCAAATCCCACTCCTCATCTTAAGCATCAAACATAGATGAGCAGATGCTAATTGTGGAAGTTGAGAGGTCTGTGTTTTATGAAATTCACAGTTTACAAAGAAGTGATACAAAGAAAAAGTGTACAGAAAAATATTCAGAATAATGTTTTTCCCATAAAATCAGTCCAAAACAACATTATACCTTAGTGACTCATTGTGGGAAAAAGCATCTGCAAAAATCTGCGTCACGTGGATATGATTCCTACATTGTTTACACTTTGATCTGAATGTAGAAAACGTATCCGCGTGGCACAGCTGAAAAGAATTGCACGTTGTTTATGTTCAGTTGATACTCTCCGAAATAGCGCATGAATGATGCGGAGGAGACTAATTGTTGAATAGTCTTTTTTTTTTCTTTTGTGCACAAAAAGCAATCTCACAGGTCATATGACACATGGATTATTTTAATGTCCTTGTTATGTTTCTGGACCTCGATCATGTAAGGACACTTGCTGTCTATGGGAGGGTCAGAGAGCTCACGGGATGCAAAAAAAATCGTAATTTGTGTTCTGAAGATGAACACAATGATGATGTCTTATGGGTTTGGAATGACTTGAGGGTGTGGAATGACGACAGAATATTCATTTTTGGTGAACTATCCCTTTAAGTTAAAAAAAATATTAAGTTATAAAGAAAGTTATAAAGAAAGGATTGTCTGTGTATATGTTTCTTGTTAAAAATGAAACTCACTACAGTCATACAGTAATTTAAAATTTCAATACATTTTAATCTCCTTTAATTATAAATTTAAAGGGGTCATGACATGTGAAATCAAATTTGCCTTGATCTTTTAGCGTATAATTGTCTTTGTGCCATTAAAAATCCAGAAAGTTTTTTTAATAATACATACTTGTACCCATAGGCTCTTACCCAGATTAACCAAGTTATAGCTCAGTGTGTGTCCATAATTTCCATGTCCATTTCTTATAGCAGCAGTCAATATGCTTTATGTTAATTACTTGTGATTAAGGTCTGTTTTTGTAGCTGATAGGGAGAAATGTGATATATACATTGGATTTTAACTAATCATTAGGCTAAGAAAGAATGTCAAAATGTATTTATGTAGAGGATATGCATTTCTAGCCAGTTGTAATCAAAATTTGAATATTTTTGTTAGAAGCTGTGAATATGATTTATACGACTGTTTTGTGTCCATTTTCGTCTTGTGTCCTTGTTTGTAATTTGTGCCTTGTTGTCCGTTTTTGTAACTGAAGACCCGGAGCAATATAATTATTCTATTTAAGCTAATTGTTAAATGAGAATATAATGTTTAAGATATTATTTGTTCTTAACTAAAAAAATGAAAAGATGCGTTTCTAGCCGAGGTGAACACGCTGAGCGTTCATAATATTTTTAATAGGCTGAATGCTGATGATGTCAGTATTTTTCATGCACATGTATTGTGTCTATAGCGCCGTTTCTGTAACTGTGTAACTAAAAATAAATAAAAGGCATAAATTCTTCACTACAATCATAAGTGAACTCATGTGCAATATTTACAGAATACAATATTTGCAGAAGCTGTCAATAATGAATGAATAATGAATTTATGGATATAATCCATTCTAACTTAAGATCCTGAGCAACATTGTGAGTAAAATGTTTGAAGGTATAATTTGCTTATGGCAATTAAAAATTAAAAACAAGTTAAATTGGGTAAATCTTCTAAACATATTCTAAACTGACATATTCCAATTTGTGTTAAAACACACTAGTCATGCTTATTCTGTGCATTTTAACATGTTTTGTGTGAAATCATGTTTATTTTGTTAATCAAAAGTGTGCTGTCACTTTAATTGAGCATCAGCAGTGCAGCAAAAAATAGACTTCGAGCCGAAACCCCCGCTTCACTGCTGCTCACGCGACGCTTCTGCTAGACGCTCACGCGCTGTTCCTGCTGCTGGTGTGAATGCACTCATTGATCAACATGCACGGTGAAATAAATATATGCTGCTCACGCTTGCAGTGTGAAACCGGTGTTAGAGAGAATTTCAAAATGAGGGTTAATAATTTTTCCACATATTTAACATATTTGTTTTTTTTAATGCAAAGAACTTTATTAAGATTATAAGTAAACCTCAAGACACACACACACACACAAATCCATGTCATGACCCCTTTAATTATAATTTTTGAATCCTGTTCGGCATTTCAATTCAAACACATAAGATCCATAAGCAGGATGCAACTATGAAGTAACTGCAAATCCGTCGCCTGTAAAGATGACTACCCCAGACTGCAGTGACAAAACACCTGCAAAACCTCATTGTCAGGTTTCCTTTTTTGCACAGTATATCCGATTAACACCAACTAGAAGGGCTTGCGGATGAAAAACGGAAATACATTAATATAAACTCTGAGCGTCAGATTACTGGAGCTTGTGCCAGAGAGAGATAGGGCTCACTACCTGGGAATTGTGCTCTAATTACGGAGCAGGAGTGTGGATCAAGTTCGTGCTCCCGCTGGGACTGAGGCTCAGGGTGAGTAAGATGAGGGGGTTTAGTTGTGATTAGCACTTCGCACGCCCCTCGAAATGTTGACCACAGGATGGAAGAGTCAATCTCACATATTGCCTGGTCTGCTTGTAACTGTAGCTCTGGCTCTTCTCCCACTGAAATAAAATCCAGTCTCAGCATATGAGCTGAAATGTCATTAAGATGCAATTAAGATGTAAAAATGTCTGTGATCTCAATAACAGGACTTGTTAATTAGTGTCAAACTAATAAAACACTCACACAGAGCGGATAATTAAAAATAAATAAAATAAATGATAATAAAAAAAGTTTTAAATACTACATTTTCAATGTAGTTTCAGGCTTTTGGACCTGACTGAACTCAGCCAAGACATGGCACTCCCTGTCAAAGTGATGGTTGATGAATGGATTAGTGTCTCTCCCTGACAGATTCTCATAAACTCCACAGACAGTTCATGTGTCTCTCTGTCATGTCTCTCTCTCCTTCAAAATATGTGAGACAGAGTCACACTCCTGCAGGACCGGTCAGCGTCTGTGCGTGTCTCTCATTCTCTCAGTTAATGAACATTAGGCTGTGCTGTGTCTGGAAGCGGATTCATCCGTTTCAAGCTATTCCTCCTGTCTCTCAGAGGTGAAATCTTTACTTGGCTTTGACAGGACTTTCATCAAAGCTCAGCGTGAGCGAGGGGCTGCTGGCTCAAAGCTCTCCTGTTTGTGAACGCTGGAAGAAAACAGATCTTTCTCTTTGGCCAGTTAATCAAAGCCTTCAAAAGCAAATGATTTCAAATAAAAAGTGCCTTTTTAATGAGTGCTAATTGTCTAGAATAGGGCAGCTAAGCAGAGTTAGAGATGTGGTAATTTTCATAAAAAGATATTTCGGACATGAGACATAGAGCCAAGTTATGATTTTATAACTTGCACATTAAAGATCGAAATCCCTGTTGATTAAACATGAAAAGCTTAAATATTGATTATTGATTTGTGTGCACAATGGCCCACATACATGATTGACATGACGTGGCAGTGGTATAAAGATACAACAGAGCCATTTGCCAGAACAGCGGAACACTTTTTGAACAGAGTTCCATTTTAAGAACCGTGGACCTGCTTCGCTCTTATTTATATCACTGTCAAACATGACAACATTTTATTAATATTTTTCATTTCCAACACAAATCCACCATTATATTATTAAACCAAAACCAAACCAAAAATTCACCTTAACTTAACGATAGCCAAGAAAACACATCCAATAAAATCACTATGACATCAGTTGGTTAAAAGACAAAAATGGCTCAAGTCATTATTTTATTATTATTATTATTATTTTTTTTTTAAAGCATCATTGATTTGCACATGCCACTTGTAATCTGATGCAATTACACTGATAGATTTTTTTAAGTGTCTAAATAATTTTGGGGCTACTGTGCACATCTTCAAATACACAGACAATAAAAACAAAGCCCTCTTGTTGTGTTAGGATGCGGATGAATGCCCAGGCCACGAGCCTCTGAGTGATTCAATGCTGTACCCTCTGCCTTTTTTCAGTGACTCTGATTGTGTGTGTGTATGTGCCTCTCACTTCACTGAGCTCAGTTAACAGCTGACTAATATTAGATCAGCAACGAGGGCCTGTCACAGAAAAGCAGTCCCTTCGGACTTTCCACATCCCAGCCCAGTTTCCCCACAGTTGTTCCCCACTACCCCTGAATCACTTAGCAGAGCACAAAACACACCAGCCCCCACAAATCACATTACCTGTACCTTCTCAACCTACACAACAGAAAAACAGCCTTAAATCCGGTCTGCAAAATCATAAAGGTCCTTATTAGCAAAATTTCTATACCTATTACTCCTTTTTGCAATGATACGAACCTACAGGTGTCAACATGATTTATGAAAGGCAAAAGTATTCTAATTGTCCAGCTGTGTTCCTCTGTGGATTGAGGTTTTTCCCTCAGACTAGCTCAGGGGTTGAGATAATGTGCAAGGGTGTGCGAGATGAGCTTGTATGCGCTTCGCTCATTTGATGAAAAGCCTGAAAAGCTGACTTCAAAGACGCTTAGTGGTCTTCTTGTGTGAGCAGGTCTCAGTGTCTGGAGGGGATGCAGCATTGGCTGTGTGACACCGTCTATGAAATCCTGTTAGTCCACTTCAGGGCAGAAATCAGCATGGGAGAGAGGGAGAGTGGGAGAGAGAGAGAGAAAGAGAGAGAGATGCTCTATTAAGGATGATAGGATGCCCATCCCACAACACCTGCAGGCCTTCCACACACACTCCTGTTATTGAGGCATGACCTGAATTGAACTGTGTCTGAGCAAATATATAATATTTCTTTAGTTGAGAATCAAAGGATTGGTTTAGTTTACCTGTGAAACCCAAAAAGTTTCCTTGGTATTTTTAGGGTGTTTCACCGATTCTAGACATTTTCAGCTTAAAAATATAAAGACTTTTATATATATATATATATATATATATATATATATATATATATATATATATATATATATATATATATATATATATATATATATATATAAGTCTTTATATTTTTAAGCTGAAAATGTCTAGAATCGGTGAAACACCCTAAAAATACCAAGGAAACTTTTTGAGTTTATAAAACTTACTAAATTAAAATGTATTTTAATTTGTATGCGTTTCTTGTTTAATACAATTTTTTTAGTCGTGCTTGCTAATGAAAATTTTACTGTAACTCACTGTATGCATATTTTCAATGACACAATAACTAACTTACATCATACCTCAAATTAAACTACGATTTGTTTTGTAAGTGATCTAATAATCTTGGTTTTGCAAATGAAAAAATGGGTGAAAAAAATAGCCTTGCATTGATCGAGAAACCAGATTCAACTTAGGTTTAAAAAAAATGTAAAAATTTAATTACTTTGGAAATGTTGCATGCCAGATTGGAACTTATGTCATCCAGATGAGCACATTGGCTCAATGCATTTGTGTCAAGTACTACGCCACTCTGACTTTTTTGTTTTTATTTAATCAGACATGATCCCAGACTTTTTAATCTGATCTAATCTAGTCAAGGCAGTGTGCATTTATATCACCTGGGGGCAGCAAAACAATGTTCTGATGCTGCGTCATTTTTACCACATTTGCCGTTTTTTTTTTCACTCTCTTCACTTAAACCTGTTGATAAGGTGAGCACAGCATCCTCCCGTTACCACTACAGGATTCCAGCCAGGTCTATGACACGCATCAGATATCCAAGTGCTCAGTCTCGCTCTCGCTTTCTCAGAGACCGTAAATGTGATGCGTCCTCCCATGAGAGCAGTAAGAGAGAGGCAGGTGAGCAGAGTAGAATAGAAGTGCTCTGGTACATCTGTACGTGAAGAGCTGTCACAACATTCTGTATCACACACACACATATACACACACACAAAGACATCCCCACGCATACAATCACATGCAAACAGACATGACAGATATGTGGACATACATACAGTATACAGCAGGATTGTGCCGATAGACGATAGTATTGTGTAACGACGATAGTCAGAGATATCGACATAAGCAGATTTATCTGTCGATAATCAAGACGATATTAGGTTCATTTTCCTATTAATGTATTAGATTATAATAATAATAACTATTATTTTTATTAGGCGGCTTATTATAATTCGGCTATCAAACTGCCCAGCAATTTCAATACAGCACCGCATTTACACACACACACACAGTACGGCCTATATATGTGCAATATTTTAAACGAGCCTAATGTCACAGTTATGTTAGAAAGAATCTCATTCTTGTTTCTGTGGCGGTGCGTCGGTCTCGTCATGAGGTGCGTGGTCCCGAGCGATGTATGACTGATGCAACAGTTAAATTAAACTTTACTCCAAATATATGAACTAACCTGTTTTGAATTCTTTATATTTAACGTGTTCGTTTATGCCCAATATTAGTGTTAAACCGTGGGACTTTAAATGAAATCTTCTATTGATTTTCACCGTTGACTGATTTTGCAGAACATTTTAGATTGATAACTTTCGTGTGCAGGTGCAGAAAATTTTTCACAGGACGCGCGCTATGACAGTTGCGCCCTACTATATATGAACGAGCTGTTTTAAATACAGTATTTTTATATTTAACGTTAGTTTATCAGTATGTTTTAAAGTATATTTTTTAGATTATTGGTGATTCCATAGGCTCTCTCGCACACCTGCTTGGTTTAAAACCTCAAATAGTTATGATATGACAAGAACAAGAGTCTCTCTCTTGCTCCATCCATGCACGATAATATTGTGTATCGTCGATCTCACAGGCTGACGATATGACGATTTGAAAAATGACCATATCGCATAACGCTAGTATAAAGCCATTACTGCAGACACAAACACTTGCAATCTCCTGAAGAGTAATGGAAATTCTGTCATTCTCTTATTTTAAATCTGTCAAATGTTTATTCTTCCATAGAACACAACAGGACAAATTTATCAAGAATAACCTTGACACACTTTTCCAAATAATTAAAGTCGAATTCTGTCGAAAGTCAAAAACGATGATAATTTTTCCACTTTGAAAGTAAAAATTGAGGTACACTTTGAAGATATAATAGTTACCCAATTAATTAATTAATTATCATAACTCAGCAAAATAGCGTAACATTTATTTTATTTGTGATACTAATATCGCAACACTACAAATGCTTTTTGTTTCACCCCGTGCCATCTTAGTTCCATTTAGGTACTTTTATTTGTGTAATATTTTGAATTAGATGTTGTATTTACTTTTATTATTAAGTTTTAGATTCCTTTTTTTCATTTTTCTTAGTTATGGTTGTTTTTATATAAGTGTAATAAAAATTATATATATATTCTTTTATTTCACATAACATTTTTAAAATGGTTTTAGTATGAGTTAACTAAAATAGGTTTCCTATTGTAACCCTGGTTTCATCCAGCACAGTGTTGTGGGCTTTGGCCTTCATTTTGTATTCTGCTCTCGAAGTGTAAAAACAACAGACACTGTGATCTGGTCACCCAATATAATAAACAGTTTCCCATGAATTATTCCACTGTTCTACAGCAGGAATCTCTAATTTCTCTGCCCAAATCTACACCATTCACATCTCTCTCCCACCCCCATCGTTTTCGGCAGGGGCGCTATAAAACTTTATTTTCTCCTCTTCCCTTTAAATCCCTATTAGCATTCTTAACCTTGGGAATGTTTCCAAAGATAGACAGATTCTTTGTGTCAAAATAATGGTATTTTGAATTACCCCTCCATGTCTCAAAAAACCCAGCTGAATCCTGAAAATCGTCTGTAAACAACCTTCTAAACCTTAAAGGTACACAAAACACAGACTTAACGCATACAGAAACAAAAAGACTTGCAGTGAAATCCTGAACACAGGTTCACTCACACAGGTCCGGCCCAGCGCATAACCCGCTACACAACAAATCAGGTTAGGCATGTGAAATATTTATACGCCGCACCTGCTGATGCCTCATATTTCATTTGGTTGTGTGGCACGTGGGCTCATCCCTCCTCTCGCTGGCAGACGCGCCTGGCGTGAGGACATGGGGAGAGGAGAGATTACCTCCAAGATGGAGAGGCTCTTCCCTTGATATCTGAGCAACTCTACAGAGGGTCTGCCTCATTATTTCCTCTTTAAACGAATTGAGTTAGAGGGAGAGGAAGACAGTAGAGATCGTGATAGAGCAAAAAGAATCAAATGAAAGCAGCAGTGGGAAAATAGAGAAAGGCAGAGTTAAAGAGACGAGCTGTATGCTGTAAGGTTTGCTATATTAACATATCAAAACTTACCACAGCACATCGTTTCGAACATTTCTCTACCTGATCTGAATGTATGGCAAGGTGCCTCTGTTCAGTACAGATCGGTTTTAACTTTGTGTGTTTATCTAAATAATAACTCATAAGGCTTGACATTTTAGTAATAGTGCCTCATTCTGTAATTTATCTATAAATTACATCCAGAAGGGATGACTAAGAAACGTCATATGCGCTCCTTGCATGATAGAATTCATTATCGCTGATGCTCAACAAGTATGAAGTATCATTTTTATACAAACGTTAATGAGAAGACCATCATACAAGACATCTTTATTAAGGATGGAAATTCATTATATTATTTACTTGTAGAAGAGCTCAGTGTTCCATGCATTTTTTGCAAATAAATAAATCAATTAATTAAAAAAAATGTATGCAAGAACTGATTTCTGCTGTGTGGTATCTTAATATTTATACAACTGTTTAAAGTATGGGGCTGGTAAGGTAATATGCTCACCAAGGCTTTATTTATTTGATGAAAAATACAGTAAACAGAAATATTATAAAATATTAATTATATAAAGTTTATATTGATTAATGCAATATCTGTGAGGCAGAATTTTCAGCAGCCATTGCTCCAGTCAACACATTATCACCTTCAGAAATTATTCTAATATGCAGTTTTTTTTTGCTCAATATGCATTTGATTATTTTTGATTATCAATGTTGAAAGCAGTTTTGCTGATGAGTATTTTTGTGGAAACTGTGATACTTTTTATCAGGATTCTTTGATTAATATAAAGTTCAGAAGAATTACTTTTTTTTCACATTTTTGGCAACAGTTGAAAAGTTTTGATGCATCCTTGCTGTATTTAATGCATCCTTGCTGTATTATTTCTTTGGAGGAAAAAGGCATAATATTTGCTTAGAAATTGAGCAGCAAGAAAGTATTAACTATTAACTACAATAAAAATGTAATCTGTTACTAAAGTCTGTTTATTTATTAAAATAAAAAAATAATTTATATTATATATATATATATATATATATATATATATATATATATATATATATATACGTATGGATGGATGGATGGATGTATTAAACACAACGAAATAAATAAGGTCCAAATTACTGCTTATTAATAGTTAGTAAGGTACAGTATTTAGTTTAGGTATTGGGTAGGATTAAGTATGTAGAACATGGTTATGCAGAATACTCCTTAAGTACTAATAAACAGCAAATACGTTAATAACAGGCATGCTAATAAACAACTAGTTTATAGTGAGAATAGGACACTATATTAAAATGTAACCAAATAAATAAAATGAATGTACTTCCAAAGTCAATTTTTAAATGTCTTATCTTCACTTGCAGTCCTTTCTTGGAAATGAGAGACATTAGACTACCATGATTACATTTTATTATAAATAATATAAATTATAAATCTTGAAATCTAAAATTTTGTGTTAGTTCAACTATACTTTGCACATGGAGTACAAAAAGTACCTTATCAAAAAACAGGGGGGAAAAAAACCCTTGCTTCTACAACAGCACAAAGAGAAGCAGCAGGGGGATATGACACTCTGAAGATCAAACGTCCTCCACTTCAGCATCTGAATTTTTTTTTTTTGTGCTATAAAAGCAGTCTCCCTGTCCTGATAGACCAAAAGGTCTCCGTACCCACAAACACCTTGTACAAACTGAAACGAAAGAGCATCCACAGCACGGCCTAGCGCCTCCGCTAATGACTGGTTGAGCGATGAGTCGCACCGTAAGTAAACACAACCAGTTTCCAGAACATGCAGACAGATGTTTTCTCTAATGCTGTTGGATAATCCCTTAACCCCTTGAAAAACAAGATCATTACTGCTATTCCACACGCTGGATTTCAGCCATTGGTCCTGACATGCTTTTAGCCTCCAATGGGTTTGATATTATGCAAATAGGGGTTCTCACATGCACACCCACACAAACTGACAAGCCGAGTCGATCTGGTCATATATGTCTATATGCATCTATAAGGATCTTTCATGAACATAAATATGAACTGTAAGTGAGGTAAACTGAATTTTCAGGCTTATCTGAAGGGGCTTATCACGGCTGGACCTGGCATAAAGGCAGAAAAGGGATAAAGTATGTCCAGTGGTGCGCGTAGGGCTTGAAAGGTCGGCCGTGAGATTTGAGGGTAGATCATGCATTACTGGTAATTCGTTTACCTTCTGTATGATTTTCTTCCTTTTGTGGAACAGAAAAGATAATATCTTGAAGATTGGAAACTTTAGACCCCACTGATTCTCATTGGCCGGACAAAACAATGCATTTTTCTAAATATCTCCTCCTGTGTTCATACAGGTCACACAGGTTCATAACGGTACGACTATCGGGTCACACTTAATTTTAACGCCCAATTCTTGCTATTAACAAACCATTAACTACAACTTTTGCCTCAAAAAACTCTTAATTTGCTGCTTATTTAGTAAGGTAGTTGTTAAGTTTAGGTACTAGGTAGAATTAGGGATGTAGTATATGGTCATGCAGAATATGTGCTTTATAAAACAGTAAATACTAAGCTAAACTGAATATTAATGAGAAATTGTCCCTGTTCTAAAGTGTTTCCTACTATTCCTTTATAATACACATGCATTCAGATGCACAGTTTTTTTCCCTGCACATTTGAATGTTTATTACAAAAAGCTTGCTAGATATGACAATGTGTAGCTTAAGATTTAAGACTCTACAGACAAGTATTGTATTCAGACATATCAAAAAAATAATAAGGTTCAAGTTTATTCATTAAGCCACTTGATTTCAAAATCCTTTGCCGTGGAAGTAAATGACCATCTTTATCTACATTTCGGTTCACTCAGTATGTCAGTCGTGTCATTCTGATCACAGAAATCTATTTATCTTTCCATTCACAGTTACTCCTCTGTTCTGTGAAGTCATTTTTGTTCCTTTCTTCTAGTTCCCTCTTTTCACAAATTTCTCTAATTTTGTCACTTCTTGCTCTGTGCTCCCCCAAGCATCGTTAAATAATATTTTACCCTTTTTTACACTTTAAAGGCTTTTGCACACGGAGTTCGATTAAAATAACTACAAAGTATATTCAAATAAACTTTTTTGGAGCAGTGAATGTCAAAGCATGATAATGTTTTCAATAATAAAATGTGATAACACCGTTACATTTTCAATGGACGGACTATGACACTACACTTTCTTTCCACTGAAATCCATTCATACGAATATGACAGGAAACGCAAGCTCAGAAGTTCTCCCTATGCTTCTCACTTTGTCCTGTGCACAGTTTTTCAGGAAGCTTTGCAGGTAGGTTTCTTGAAGCATCTTGGAGTCCCAAAATGATAATTGTTTTAATAATTAAGAAAACACTAAATACGAACAACATAGTTTTCTCAATAAAGAAGTAAAAAAAAAAATGTACGTCAGGACACAATGCAGTATTACAGTATTTCATTCGGAAAAACATGGAGCAAAAAATTCAAATAGGCCTTAAAATCTTGCTTCCTTATATATGTTCACTCAGAAAATGCTGAAAATGTCTGTCTTTGTCAGGAAGAGATTGACTGACTTTATGTGCTAGAGGGCATAGAAGTGACTGGCCCACATATCCAATTCCAAACCGGAGGCACCTTCTCACCCCCTTCAGTCTCAGAGAGGTTCTTCGCGGTTCTTTGATTTGAGGAGTCTCATGTGCTCTGCACCTCCATTACCACCAGCAAGTCTGTGAGACTAAAGTGGTAGCAGCAAGATGGGTTTTCTGAGGACACGAAGGAAAGAAGGCTGTGTGGTGTAAAACCAAGTTCAGACACTTCCCATAACAAAACAAACCAACATTCAACTTTGCTTTTAAAGCCCTGCTACATAATTTCATATCATAACGTGAAAATTAATCTGAAGACATTTGTTGTCAAGCACCACAGGCACAGAGATCATGGTGGTAAGTGGATGAGGAAAATATGCAAATTGGAGTTGCAAAGGCACAAACAATACAGAAAATTATAGTTAGATACTTCTCTGGGCATTTGTTCCTCAATTAAACCAAATACGATTAGCAAGAAAGTGTAAGTAGATTGTAACCTTGAGGAGAGAAGATGAGCTAAGAACCCATGCGGTCTCATGATCAAGATATGTACTCAAAAGCCATTCAAAAATATTCCACAATAAATGCACATATTGGAGATTATGATGGTATAACACTTTTTGCTTTAACGTCAATAACTCACTGATTTACTTTATCCACATTTATCTGTTATAAAGTAAAGTACAAAATCTACAAATGATCCTTAGACTGTAGTGATGTGTCGTTCGTGAACGAATCGTTTAGCTGAACGAATCGTTCTCGTTCACGCAATCCACTGACTCATTTCTCGTTCAGTGAAGTTCCTCCCTCAACAGCAGCGTGGCGCTATAAGCAGCGCATGCGCAGCTCAGTGAACCGGGTAATTACTCAACCTCGAGCCAATAGCCTTTGAGTATGAGATGTGACAGAGTATGTGATTAGTTGAATGTAGTGAACGAATACGCCCTTCAATGAACGTGTTTCATATGAGTCTGAACTAGATCTAGAGATCTTATCGTTCGTGAACGAAATGACTGAACTGATACACGTCATTCGTCAACGAGCTGAATGAACAGATACACGTCGTTCGTGAATGAAATGAACTGGTTCGTGAATGAAATTAAAGAGTAAACAGGGTTAGTCTGCTATTTAGCATGTCAATCTCAGAAAATGCAAAGCGCAGTTACAGGTACTGTGCACATACGCTTGTTTTGATATTTAGCATACAGAACTCCACATTTAATCCCTGATTTATTAATGTGAATATATAATATACAAACTGTCTGACCAAAAAATTTAAATGCTAATTAGGCAAGAAAACCTTGTGCTTTGTTCATCTGAACAACTTAATTAGACTTTATATATTGAATGCGATTATACACACATTTTAATAAAGTCAGATCCGTTTTTGTAACAAGTTAATACGTTCGTTGACTAAAGACATAACACATAATAAACTTTTTTTGCCACCTGCTGGCATATTTTGTGTAATATGAAGAAATGATCACTGAACGAATCAGTGAACGATTCTGAACGAATCATTTTGGTGAACAAACTGAAAATGAACAAATCTCTAGAAAGAATCATAATTTCCATGACTGCTAGACTGTCTTAAATCACAAAGAGTGATGTTGTTCCAAACTTGAATCAGTTACAGTTTCGGTCAATTTTGCACATGCACTTATTTGCTAATCAAAAATACTTCTTCAAAATTGGTATTATTACAACTCCCATCATCTCTTGAACCTCAGTTGGTAAATTCTATTCTAGGGAATGAAAAATGCTATTCTAAAAGTGCAAGAATATTGAAGAAAACATGCAATTTTAAATGTAGTACAATAAACTCCAGTTTACGGGTTGTTGCCGTTTTGAAAGAAAGATATTTGAAATAAATAATACATTAAATTCAACAAGAATGCATTAAATCGGTGAAAAGTGACATTTATATACTAAATATCACTCTTGTGACAATATTTAAATATTTATATTTTGTTCTTCTGAACTTTATATTTATCAAAGAATCCTGGGAAACTATCCCAGTTTCCAATAAAATGGTTCTCAATATTGATAATAATAGAAAAAGATCATGTGGCTGTAAAGACTTGAGTAATGGCTGCTGAAAATTCTGCTTTATCATCATGGGAATAAATAACATTTTCCAATATATTTAAAAATAAAATGGTTACTTTAATACTTTAGGGGGGGGGGGGGGGTGAAATGCTATTTCATGCATACTGAGTTTTTAACACTGTTAAAGAGTTGGATTCCCATGCTAAACATGGACAAAGTTTCAAAAATTAAGTTGTTCGTTTGAAGGAGTATTTCTATTCCAAAAATACTCCTTCTGGTTTGTCACAAGTTTCGGAAATATTTTTTCGAGTGTGGCTCTGTGTGACGTTAGATGGAGCGGAATTTCCTTATATGGGTCCTGAGGGCACTTCTGCCGGAAGAGCGCATGCTCCCGTATAGCAGAGCACTGAGAGCACAACAGACGTTCACTGATCAGAGCGAGAGCGTCGCGAAATGTCACAAAAGGAGTGTGTTTTTGGTTGCCAGGGCAAGACAACCCTGCACAGATTACCAAAAGAGAAACAGCATTAAGGGACCAGTGGATGGAGTTTATTTTTACAGAGCATCAACGGAGTTGTGCAAGTGTTTGTTGTTCCCTGCATTTCGAAGATGCTTGTTTTACAAACAAGGCCCAGTTTGACGCCGGATTTTCACATCGTTTATTTCTTAAGGATAATGCAGTCCCAACGAAAAAGGGTCACGATCATGTGTTGGAACCGCATGCGGTGAGTAAAACTGCTTCAAATATCTCTGTGTTGTTAACTTAGCTATCGGCATTTACATCAAGTAAACAACATGCGATGTTGTCATCAAACTGCACTTTCCACATGTACAGCTTAAAAAAAAAAAAGACCGCTAAGCAAATACATACAGTTTCAGTACATACCACATAGAGACGTTGTTGCTGATGCTGCTCTTGTTAAATTTCAGCCTCTGGATCTGATTCTGGATCATAAATATATGCTGAATCTGACTGTAAGCCATGGTTTGTTTTGGTTGGTTTTGTCCTCACAGTAATGTCACAGCTTCCAGACGCTGTCAACGCAAAAGTCTACTGGCGCTCGTGATTCTTTAGCTCCGCCCACACATCACGCCTCCAGCCGGTCGTGTTTTTCCGGGAAAAATCTGTACAGACTATCTTTCTCTTATGAATATAATAAAACTAAAGACTTTTTGGAGTTATGAAGGATGCAGTACTACTCTATAGATACTCAAGATTAACAGGATATTGAGTGAAAACGAGCATTTCACCCCCCCCCCTTTAAACTATTAATATTTTACAGTAATTTACTGTATTTTTTAATCAAATAAATGCTGCTTTGGTGAGGCTAAAAGGGTTCTTGTAAAATACTTTTTTGTCTTACTGACCCCAAAGTTTTGAACAACAATCTTTTCTACCCCCAAATTATTCATATAAGATTAAGCAAATAATTAAGTAGTCCAACTTGGAAGTTTCAACATTAACTGAACTAGATTTGCAACCATACTCTGCAACACTGCTGTGCAAGGGAACAGGATGTTTATTTTATTGTTTCATAAATAATAAAACCCAACGCCGGCGAGGCGGTCTCCATGTCTAATTAGCCAGGTCTGAATGCTACACAGCAGTTTTATATTTCATAACCATGTACACTCTCTCGCTCTCACACACACACACACACACAATTAAACAACGATACGTGTTGACAAACTTCTATTAGAGACAGTCTTTTCAGTTTATGAACAGCTTACGAAATCTATCGACTGCTTTTGCAGTCTGAGCGATGGTTCTAAAACCCAACAAGTTGCGATTTGCCACACTGACAAGACCAATCAAATCAAACTTTTGGTCTTTTTCTCCAGGTTTCTATCTTCATTATTTTTAGCCGTTTCTTCAACCTCCGTTGTTTCTTCCTTTTGCGCTTGAGGCTTTATTTAGTAGGCTTCAGTAGATTGAGGTTCCCCGGGAATTGCTGAAGGTAAGGTTATGTTCAGGTGCAACCTGCAGGTACTGGTTCTCCTCTTTGCACCTCAGTGTGATGTTCATAGCATGGATCTAAAAGGCTCCTTTCCAGGCACCCGAAAATAAAGTACATAAAACAATTTGCCCACCTGCTATCGCCTATGTTGAAAGACCCAACAGAGTGGACGGCAAAAGGAATTGAGGAAAGTTTACAGAGAGAATCTTTCAGCTGAAAATGACATGACAGCTTCCCTGCTAACATCTGTAAGCGCCGTTATGGCCATCTGTAAAAGTGACTTTGACTGCAGAGGATCTCAGGCAAAAGGTCTTCAAGAAATCACACGTCTTTTGAATCAAAACTGAGAGCAGATGACTGCTGACCATCTGTTTTAAAGTCATCTAAAAAATGACTGAAAGAAATTCTACATATGACTTTAACAATGATAAACGACAGGCAGAGCTGGCAGATCCTTCGCATGTTCCTTCTTATCATCAATTATTTTGGCTACAAAAATCCCTAAATGTCATTGTATCTGATGCAAAATATCAAACCAAGTGGCATTTGCAAACAAATTATGTAAGAGTTTTTGTCAAAACCTCACTTTTCGAAGACATTTTGCAGTTACATTTAACCTTTAAGTCTGAAAAATCAGAGAATCCAAATACTTTGGCTTAATTTTGAATCATTTCATTGATATAACTTTACAGTTAGGCTTAATTCATTAAGAGCATTTATTAGTTTAGGTTAGTTCCTATAGATTTAAGTGTAATGACCAACTTTTGATTAATCAATTAAAAGTTGGACAAATTTTGTGACATTTTGCATTAAAGTGTGAATTCTGCTTTTTTATGATTGGATAAAAACTATACTTCATAATTTTCCTGCTTATGTGTCCACTTGCCTGATGTGAACATTAAACATCATACCACCATTGGTGAAAGGGACAGTGTAATGCAAATATTTTTGAAAGGTCTGTGCAAGGGTATTGTGACGTTCTTGCGAAACCAGTGAGATCTGGCAAGACACATCATATCTCGTGAGATCTCGTGCTACAAGATCGACATACCCCTATTCATTGTACACTGTTATTTTAAACAACCTGAAATGTTAAGAAATAGAAACAAACATCCATTGAACGCTACTATTACCATTTTATAATTTTAAACATAATTTTGTCAAATGTTGTTTACCTGTACTTTATTCCTTTAAAATAACTGCCATTTGGTTTGATATTCTGAGCAATAAAATTATGTAAAAGTTTCAGTACAGAAAATAAGCAAAGTAGGAGTCATCAATATTTTCGGTCCATTTAGTCAGAATATAAGTACTGTATAAGTAAAATTTTAAGTTTCATTCATCTAAAAAGTCAGTCAACTTTTAGAAGAACATTATCCATGATCCATTTCAGATTTAAAAAAAAAATAGAAGAACGGTACCCAGCCGACTCTTGAGTCTTGAATTGAACTGTTCAAGGCGGTAAATTCGTTCCACAAGCCGCTTTTGATAGCTCGAGCACAGCACGCTCTCTGAGAAGTTGCTGTTTGGAATTCATCTCCTTTAAAACACTAAAGCTGAAACATTACACGTACTGTAAAATAACATCCAAGTAAACTGGATGGCCTGAAATTCTCTCACACTGAGCCCTGAGACCTCCTCAACATCAACTACTCAACTAGTCGTCCATCCACTCCATATCTCTCTCTATATCCTTCACCCTTTCCCCCACAGTACTTCATGCCAGCGAGACAAGGCAACACACTGGGCGTGTAGGCAGGTAACTCATTACACAGAATGGCACGGCAGCTCATTAGTCATCGACACAGACCGAGCAAGAAAGACATGGCGAGTGAAAGCGAGAGAAAAGGGAGAGAGAGAGAATTGGCTTGTTCTTCCAGTGGCTGCGGGCCTGGTGATCTCTCCTCCCAGTACGAGCTCCTTATGTAAGAACTGAGGAAGACAGACAGCTGGGACTCACAAATACACACACAATCATAGCCCTGCTCCTGCCACCTACAGCTCAGCTGTGCAGTCTGAGTCGGGAATAGGGATTGTCGGCCCCATGCCAGGATCTTTCCTCCACAATAACTCTGACATTTCCCCTACAGGGGCCGTGGGCCGTAGCCTGGAGATAGCAAAATGGGGCCAGGCGTCAGATAGAAGGCTCTAACGGTGGAACGAAACTCAAAACATTGTCGGATAAAGAGCGCAAGGAGGTATCTGTCCCCATCCACATCGACCGGCCACAGGAGCACACTGTGTTAATGGGAATGATTCATAGGCTTTTGAAGGAAGAGTTCTAAGAGTCCTAAAATGAGAATTCTGTCATCATGCCCTCATGTCAATCCAAACCTGTATGATTTTATTTTTTTTGGTCTTTGAGCACAAAAGGAAATATTTAGGAGAATAGAGACGTCTTGTTTATAAGAATGCATTTTCAATGTTTGTCAGCTGAGTGATTGACACCAAGGTCAATCCAATCCCTCAGTCTTTCCATTAATATCAAATTAAATATGACATACACCCTATTAAAGGTCAATTACAGATGTTCTGAAGTCATACAGAAGATGTGTGAGGAACAGAGAAATATTTAAGCTAACAGTCATCAATTTTATATACACTACCATTCACTACCAATATATACACTACTATTCAAAAGTTTGTGGTCTGTGAGATTATTTTTTTTTTTAAACAAAACTTTTTATTTATTTATTTTTTTTTTAAGCAAGGATGCATACATGTCACATTGAAAGTAAACATAAAAAAAATACATTTCAAATAAATGCTGTGTAACTGGTTTCAATAATAATAATTATTACAATAATAGATAATAATAACAAATTTTCTTGAGCACCAAATCAACATTTTAGAATGATTTCCAATGGATCATGTGACACTGAACACTGGAATAATGGCTGCTGGAAATTCAGCATTGCCAATAAAGAAATAAATAACATTTTAAAATAATAATCATAATTTTAATAATTATTCATTTTTTGTAAAATAAATCTAGTCCAGCTCTTACTTCACTCAATGTCAAATCATATAAGGCAGTTGCTACTGATATTGTTCATAGATGTAAAATCAAAAGAAAAACAATACTGAAATTCAATGATAATGTCAATCAAAGCTTATGTTTATAAATCAAAACATTCATTAGTATCCCTGTTTTTTTTATGCGTTTTAATAAGGCCCTAAATCCACTTTTTGCTAGAAATTTTTAATTTTTCCAAATGTAGGTGCCAGCACTGAAAATATCTGTACTTCGAGAATACACAGAGTAACATCTGACTTCCTAGACATATTTTTGGACTGAAAATAATACATATTTTTGTGGGACTGAAAAAAAAAAAAAAAAAAAAAAACTGAGAATGTTAGAATCGACATTAAATATTTACAATTTTAGGTCCCAAATACCACATGAGCAAAGTGTGAACAAAATCAGTACAGCAAAACTTCAACTGTGAATGAAATATAACAGAAGCAGCAAAGATATTCTTCTAAATATATCCTCTGGAATTCCATGGAGTAAACAGGAGAGAAATAAGGATAAGAAAACTTTCATTTTGGGGTAAACTATCCCTTCAATTCAATTATTCCAATGCACTCTGATGAACTCTACAAAAAGACATTCTCTTAAGCTCATAGTCATGTATCGCTCCGTATAGAAAAACATCAGGCATATCATCTTAATACTTAGAGCAGCGCAAACACATTTGCATAAATGTTGAGGGCTATAGACAGATGAAAATCACCTCGCTCAATAGGACTGCCGAAAGGCTACAGTTGCGACTATATGCCAGCATTTTTATGAGACATTATGAGTGACGATCAATGCAATAAAAAGCCTAGACCTTTAAACAGGAAACTCAATGAAAAGCCTGTTGCTATTCTGAGATGGTGAACATTATCAAGAACATAACACTTAGTGACAGACAGCACAGGAGGAGATTTCTCCACACTCCTTATGAGCCTCAAACATGACTAAAACTGCAGGAGTCTTGGCCCAGTGCTGCGTACATGTTCAATGGGGTTCACATGAGATCCTTTCACGCTTTCCGAATCGGCTGTCGGTGTATCAAAGTCAGACTGACATATGCTCGGCTCTCGTGGTTTGTCGCAGTGTCTCTTAACAAGCCTGAACTCAAATCTGAACACCATAAAAAGATGTTCTTCTAAATGAGTTAAACAGCGACTCACTATTATAGAGCTCAGTGATTTTTTATTTAACACCGTATGCTGTTAGCATGACTATATTTAGCTGTGTGCATCATGTTTTTTTCATTGGGGGTGAAGATAGTTTACCCTGTGTAGTGTCTACCAGGAGATCTCCAAGAACAACAAAACTAAATGTCAAACAAACTAGCAAGTTTTGGGACATGCTACCATGTTACAACTGTTGTCTTACAGTCAGTGCTGAGAAGATTACCTAAAAAATGTACTCCGTTATTGATTACACATTACATGATGAAAACCCTAGTTCGTAACTTTAGTAACTCTAGCCTACTCATTTTAAGTAATGTATTCTGACTATTTAGATTACTTAAAAAAATAAGCTAATAAAATGAAAATACAGTCAAACCAAAGTTTATTCAACATCTCACATTTCACATGTTTCTTTGCTACAGTAATACAACAAGAACTCAGAGTTTAACTGTGTCAGAACAAAATCCTCCTGATGATGTCTAACTTTGTTACAAAGGTATGTAATGGATTACAATGAACCAAAAATTATTCAGCTGTTAAATTTAAGTACACAATTAGATAATACTAATTTAGGTTACCTTATTTAGGTTAATTTAATACTACCAGTTACCAGGAAATGTTTAATTTTGTTCAGTCTGTGGGGTAAAAAGGTGACATTAGCAATTAAAGATAGAACACTTACTCAAAATATTTCAAACGTAATATACCCTAATTACAAGTAAATTAAAGTAAAAAAAATGCTTTTGGGAATTTCATTACGTAATCCAGATTGCTCATATAATTATGTGGAATAAAAAAATAAATATGATCAGGTTAGACCCTGATTGTTAATCACTCAAACACCTTTTTCTAACCCTCTCTACCTCTCAGTCTCACACATACATCATTTTTGCCATTTTTAAACTCTTTTTATTGATGTTTCTAGATCTGAACTGGGTTGTGGGTGGTAATATCAGAGTGTGCTTGGATCTACACTTCGAATTTCCATCTGAGTACTTTTCAAATACTATCCATCTGAGATGGATAGTAAGCGAAATAGGAGAGTAGCTAAATAATGTCAGTGTCAGTAGGGGTTTCCGCACCGGAGGAACCTTTTCATAGTTTCTAAAACTATTGGCGGTAGTTGCTCCCTGGCGTGTTCGCACCACAGGAACTTGGAACGAATTTAATTCTAGCAACACCTTTTGGGGGAAATAAATTAGCTCCTACCACAGAGCAGGATCCAATAATCGGGATCGGTATCGTCTCCGATACTGGCATTTTCTGCGGATCGGGTATTGGTCAGACTAGAACGATACAAATCTGATATTATGTGAATTCTATTCTATGTTACGGTTGATCCACACGAAAGGCACAACAACATTATAATGCACCACAACGTTTTCGTTCAAGTGAAGCTATTCCATAGTTCCATGTAAGGTACAGATTAAAGCGGGGGTGAAATGCTCGTTTTCACTCAATCTCCTGTTAATCTTGAGTACCTATAGAGTAGTACTGCATCCTTCATAACTCCAAAAAGTCTTTAGTTTTATTATATTCATAAGAGAAAGATAGTCTGTACCGATTTTTCCCGGAAAAACACGACCGGGTGGAGGCGTGACGTGTGGGCGGAGCTAAAGAATCACGAGCGCCAGTAGGCTTTTGCGTTGAGATCGTTTGGAAGCTGTGACATTACCGTGAAGAAAAAAACATCCAAAACAAACCATGAATAACAGTCAGATTCAGCGTATATTTATGATCCAGAATCAGATCCAGAGGCTGAAATTTAACAAGAGCAGCATCAGCAACGACGTCTCTATGTGGTATGTACTGAAACTGCATATATTTGCTTAGCGTTTTTGGAAAATGACTAAGTTCCACTTTTTTTTTTAAGCTGTACATATGGAAAGTGCAGTTTGATGACAACATTGCATGTTGTTTACTTGATGTGCTTACGCGCCGATAGCTAAGTTAACAACACAGAGATATTTGAAGCAGTTTTACTCACCGCCTGCGGTTCCAACACACGATTGTGACCCTTTTTCGTTGGGACTGCATTATCCTTAAGAAATAAACGATGTGCAAATCCGTCGTCAAACTGGGCCTTGTTTGTAAAACAAGCATCTTCGAAATGCAGGGAACAAACACAAACACTTGCACAACTCCGTTGATGCTCTGTAAAAATAAACTCCATCCACTGGTCCCTTAATGCTGTTTCTCTTTTGGTAATCTGTGCAGAGTTGCCCTGGCAACCAAAAAAACACCTCTTTTGTGACATTTTGCGACGCTCTCGCTTTGATCAGTGAATGTCTGTTGTGCTCTCAGTGCTCTGCTATACAGGAGCGTGCGCTCTTCCAGCAGAAGTGCCCTTAGGACTAGGGCTGGGCAATGTGGCTTAAAAAAAAATTCTCCGATTTTTTCACACCAAACCCGATTTTCGATTTTAATCGATTTTTTTTCTATTTAAAACAAACTACAAATGTACTCTTTATTTTGTTCTGATTTTCACTTATGCAGTTTAATCTAAATTTCCCCTTTGTGCATAAGTGTAACAGGAAACAAGCCTCAAAACATGCTTGTAAACGAGATGGCAGGCACTGCCATTGTAAACAGTGAAAATGTAGCTTATCAGTTTTCTAATAACTTACAGTTACACAATGCACCTTCAAAATAAATTAAAATATAAATAAAAAATAAAATTGTGCGTCCCTCTTTGATAAAAAAACTTTTGGTTAAATAAATGTAACCAAAATGACAAAATTAGATCTATTACAAAAATACATACTTGTCATTACAGAAAGGTCTGATTTACGCACTGTTACAACAGTCATTGTTTTTTTCTTTTTTTTTTCTTTTTACATTGACATTTGAGTTCATGATTTTAATGTTGTTGTTTTTTATGGCACACTAGACAGACTGTTGATCTTTGAATAATCTCATCTGGTCACCCTAACGCTAGTGAAGTATAACCACACTTTGGAACGTTTTGCTCTCTCCGCCATCGTCACTCTTTATTATTAAGCGTGAGTTTTCGTTCTGTTATTCGTGTGTGTGCGCCGCGCTCGTTCTTGTTGTGTGTTTGTGACTGACAGTCGCAGATCTCACAGACAAACTTTTTAATAAAATCGCAAATTAGAAATGTTTGGTAAGATAAAAAGTGCACGATAACATTAAGCAAATCTTTTCGCCATCGTCACTCTTTAT
The DNA here is from genome assembly GCF_003368295.1 of Carassius auratus. NCBI lineage: Eukaryota > Metazoa > Chordata > Actinopteri > Cypriniformes > Cyprinidae > Carassius > Carassius auratus. The sequence continues at coordinate 174,662 of NW_020523388.1, read as the reverse complement.
TATTTAGCGGGAGTTTTCGTTCTGTTATTTGTGTGTGTGCGCCGCGCTCGTTCTTGTTGTGTGTGTGTGTGTGTGTGTGTGTGTGTCTGACAGACAGCCTCCGCAGTGCGCATGACAGATTTCGCAGATCTCACAGACAAACTTTTTAATAAAATCGCAAATTAGAAATGTTTGGTAAGATAAAAAGTGCACGATAACATTAAGCAAATCTTTTCGCCATCGTCACTCTTTATTATTTAGCGGGAGTTTTCGTTCTGTTATTCGTGTGTGTGCGCCGCGCTCGTTCTTGTTGTGTGTGTGTGTGTGACTGACAGACAGCCTCCGCAGCGCGCATGACAGATTTCACAGATCTCACAGACAAACGACTTAATATGATCGCACATTAGAAATGTTTGGTGAGATAAAATGTGCACGATAACATTATTAAGGAAAAATACATAGTCCATACATTTTTTTCCCTCCAGTACCGAAAGCAGAACCGTCAGATCTTACTGATACTACAGTCTTTCATAATTTAGCCCCGGGGCCAGTTTAATACCGGGTTTCGGTACCCATCCCTACTGTTTAAGATGCTGGAATAAAATTGTTGTGCTGCTACCTTTTGTAGCAATGGCTTTTAAACACACTTTGCAATGTGGCGTTATTTGTTCTGTATCTAACACTAAAAAAGCAAACCAATTCCAAACAACGGATGGATTAAAACGGTGCCTTTCTTTGGAACGAGTTCTGCGCTGTTAACTGTCATGTTGTCTGTGTGTCATGTTGTCTGGCTGTAAGGAAAGCGGGGGGAGGGCGAGCCCACTCTGAACTACGGAAGCCTAAGGGGAGAGCCGGTGGTGGAAGTTAAAGAAAACCGATTTTCTTTAAAAACAAAATCCCCCTTAACGTCAAATTCTAGTTAATCGATAAAATCGATTTATCGCCCAGCCCTACTTAGGACCCATATAAGGAAATTCCGCTCCATCTAACGTCACACAGAGCCATACTCGAAAAAAACTTTCCGAAACTTGTGACAAACCGGAAGGAGTATTTTGGAACAGAAATACTCCTTCAAACGTACAACTTAATTTTTGAAACTTTGTCCATGTTTAGCATGGGAATCCAACTCTTTAACAGTGTAAAAAACTCAGTATGCATGAAATAGCATTTCACCCCCCCTTTAATATTAAGTATATAAGTCATATATATAAGTCATTAAATTCAAGTTCACAAACTCTTCTTCTTTCAACCTCCATTCTGCAGTCAAACTGCGTGTCGCGTTCGGTTACTAGTCAAAACGATGAAACTCTCTTCAAGAGCACACAGTTATACTTTCCACATGAGCAGTCCGGACGCAGACACAGACTACCTGTATTTATACTACCGAAAGTGTATGCTGATGGTCCACTCCGCAACAAACATCTGAACAAACAATTGCCCAGAATTATTGCACATCTTTATTGCACAATTATTGCTGTCATAGTTTTATCAACAGATTGTACAGGTTTGAGTAACAACGGCTTCTTCTCACAGCATGAACACTGTATCCATATTTCCATTTCACAAGAAAAAGTTTGTATCTGAGAGTGCACAAGAGACATGTGTGATAAATTAGAGCATGAAGCTATACCTCTAAGAAGGTATACACACCTTTAACCTGTGTAGGTGTTTTTAGCACCATTCGAGGAAATGCAAGTACACTGTGTGAGAATACCTACAAAATTAAGTGTGTGTCAGATGTGGGTATATAACATGGAAGTAGGGCTGATTGTGAGTGTGTGTGTAAATCAACTGCAGCTTTTGCTGTAATACATAGCAGCTTGCTCTCATTAGAGCTTAAAACCTCATTTTGTTTAATCAGCTTATATTGCGGCTAGATTTATACAACCTCTTTTCCGCACACTGACATGGAGCTCAGTCTATCACCAATCACAACAGTCACATCCTGTGAAGTCTCCAATCTCCAGTGTTCTTCTCAGTCCACAACACCGTTTCTAATCCATTCTAGTCACTGTCTGACATTTTATCTCAAATTTGGGAGTTGTGCCTATAGCTGTCAGCAGTGTCATGGAACAACCAATCCTTTACCATGGCCCTGGGTCAGACCAGCATGACCCTGAACAAAATATAATCTGAGGTCATAACATAAACATAAAACATCTGGCACGGTTTGCCTGGTATTAACATTCGTTTAGGCCAATATAATCCAAAGAGCATCACTTAGTACTAGTGTTGTCACGATAACAAAATTGTTTCGATATGTTATGATATACCTAGTCAAGAATTGCGATTTCGATACTTTTCCTGATAAGGGAAAATACACTCAAATATCATTGCTGTGCTTTATTTTAAAACCGGGACAATATTCTAATCAAATAACACACTAATAAATGAACATATGAACAGCAGTTATATTAAATATTTAACAAATGTTTAACAAATGTTTGCTAAAAACACCTACATAGGTTAAAGGTGTGTATACCTTCTTAGAGGTATAGCTTCATGCTCTAATTTATCACGCATGTCTCTTGTGCACTCTCAGCTTATATATATATATATATATATATATATATATATATATATATATATATATATATATATATATATATATATATATATAATTTTTTTTATGTAGATTTAAAAAAAAAAAAAATGCTGTACTGTTTTATCAAAAAGATAATAATAATTTAAAACTATAATAACTACTATAAAGTTTTAAATGCCACAACACATTACTACAAGTAAACAGCAATTGGGCTTCAGCCAGCCACTTGTGATCAGATCACTGGAGACTGATTATAACACCAGATGTAAACAGGGTTTGTGTGATCTGTGGCCTCATGCTCAGGTTTCATCACATCATTCAGCAACATGCAGAACAGCACATCAGTCTAATGAAGAGCACCCCACCGCCCCCCCCCCCCAGCAACTGCTTTATGCCTAAACAGCTGAAGGCCTAAACACCAATGAGGAATACATTTCCTATGTAAGCCAAGCTAAAGGCCCTCAGAGAAACTGCAGATCGAAGAAATCCTGCTGGCAGCAATCCAAATATGTGGCTGCGGGAACGAGGAGGAGAACATACAGAAGAGGGATGGAAAGCTGTGGCTGATGTCAGAAGGAGACGGGGGCTTTCACAAAGTTAATTAACGGACATTAATTGCTCTCATTAAACACTGACTGGTTTCATTGGGTTTCCAAGTGTCTGGACATTTGTGATGCTAAGCCCTGCTACTATGAGAAATAGGCAGCTCTTTAGCTGAGAGCACTATGGCCGTCTGATAAGGAGGGTAAAGTACATATTACAAGACAGACACACACTCAAAGCACTTCTCACACACTTAATTGGACAAAGAGACTTCAAGGGAGGGGTTAAACCCTCGCACCATGATTAGGGTTGGGAATAGAGTTCCGGTCCGTTTTTTTTTTTTTTTTTTTTAAGAACCGGTTCCGGTGCGACCCGTGACCAAAAGCTTTGAGCAGCCTTGTGCCGGTGTTCTGATGATTCAGTGTTTCCCATAAATTATGTCACAAACCGAATAAACTGAAATGCTGCGCTGCCTCTTTAATTACGGAGCACACTGTATCCAATGGCGTGCACTCCACAGACTCACCGCGCCGCATAGTGTCTTTAACTGCCAAACACGTTTCCCACGACTGTACGCGCACTCGCGCCTTTGATAACTGTGCACATTGTTTTGTCTGACTGTACAGCACCTGCCGCCACTAAACTACATTATATTTGCCCAATATTGACATTAATATACATACTGACTTCAACTTAGACCACTAAATAAATGGACTGCTATTGTTATGTAAGTATGAGGGATAGATAATTTAGTGTACAGGTCATTTCAAGAGTGATAAACAAAGTGATAGAAAATATTTATTTTCATGCATTTTAAATGTTTAAAAATGCAGAAACCACTCATTGCATCACACCATCACCTGACTGCATTATCATTTGTAAAATATGGGCTTCATGGAGAGTGTGTATACATGGTAATAAGTATAACAGTATATATTTCATATATTTAGGGAAATGAACAAGTGTCTTAGCCCTCAAGGCACTCTTTAGCCAACCGACTTATTCCTGCTTGAAAAGAAAAATGTAATTGATAGTGTAAAAACATCAACTTGCATGATTGATGGACTAGCATTACTCAAAATGACTTATTACCTTCCAGCAACACTACATTCAATGAAGGTAAAATAGTAAAAAACATAATAGTTCAAGTAAATAGGATTTTTAATTATTCCCAACCCTAACCATGATATTGTGCTATGGTTTATTGGGAAACATATTGATGGTAATACCATGGTAATGATTAACATATGCTGGAGTACCATGTAAAAACAACAGGTAGAAGAATATATAAAATAGAAAAGGTGGAAAGATAGAAAAAACAAGATATGGCCAGTGTTCATTTTTCCCTCAGGTTTTGTGTCTTTTAAATGTAGTCAATATTTTATCATGTTATATTTATTCATTCATTCATTTTAGTCAATTTTCCTTTAAATTTCACATGGTATCTAAACAAAATGGTATCTAATACTTCAAACATTTGTACATTCATAAATTAATTTAAATGTACATTAGCATTCAATAGTTTGGGGTCCGAAAGTTATTATTTATTTTTTTTGCAGGTATTTATTTATTACATTTTTTTGCAGGGACACTTCACATTAAATAAAACAAACAGTAAATGTATAATTTATATAAAGTTTACAAAATGTAAATAAAATACAAAACATTAAGTAGCACAACTGCTTTCAGCATCAATAATATTAATAAATGTATCTTTAGTAGCAAATGAGCATATTAGAATGTTTTCTAGGATCATGAGACACTGAAGACTGAGTAATGGCTGCTGGAAATTAAGCTTTGCCATCAAAGGAATAAATTACATTTTAATATGTATTAAAATAGAAAACAGTTATTTCAAACTGTAATAATCTTTTAGAATATTAACGTTTTTAATGTAATTTTGAGCAAATAAATTCAGCCTTCATGAGCATGAGATATCAAAAAAAAAATCATATTAACCCCTACAATTGGTAGTGTTGTATAAACATTTAAAAAAAGTCTTTTTTCCTTGTCTTTTTTTTATTTTTATTTTTATTTTATTTTTTTAACAGTAAGTTTTAATTTAAAATTAATCTTGTCTTCATTTTATTTAACAGAAACCCTAAAACAAAGAAAAGAAAAGAAAAAAAGAAATGGACATGAATTTAATGGTAAAAGACTGTAAAAATGCTACAGGAAAAACCTGTTAAATGGTAAATGGAAATGACCTTACTATATATGATTAATAACTATAAACTGACATGCCCAGAACTCCCTGCGTTACATTTCAAATTTTACAGTTTTTTTTTTTTTTATGAAATAACTATGATTCTTCTTAGTTTTTTTTTTATTTTATCAGTTTTGTATATTAGTGTTGTGTGTTATATTAAATGGTTAGAGAATCAGGCTTGCAATTGAAAGGTTGTGAGTTCGAGTCTCGGGCCGGCAGGAATTGTTGGTGGGGGGAGTGCATGTACAGTGCTCTCTCCACCTTCAGTACCACGACTTAGGTGCCCTTGAGCAAGGCATCAAACCCCAACTACTTCCCGGGCGCCGCAGCATAAAAATATATGTTATTATTTAAAAGCTGCTTGTGATGGGCTTTGGTTCATCATGTGAATTTCTCATCACCACCATGCATTTGGTGGTTATCATTGTACTACAAAGTTACAAAACAGATTTCAGTACTTCAATAAGTTGGTATATTAACATTATATAAATTACATGATAATTTACAGTACTTAACTGTAAATTTAAAACGTAAAACCTAAAATGTTGCTACCATATTTTTTTACAGTAAAATTCCGGCAACCACAATTCTTTTTACAGTGTTGTAAATGAATATTTTAATTGAGATCAACACTGGACATTTCACTAGAACAAGATCAAAAAGTCGATGTGTTAGAGAAACAGGAAGTTGAATAAAGAAAGTAAGCGCAGAAGTGCTGACATCAGATTTACATCAAACAGAGGGATCTGTGTTAACCAGGAGAGACATCAAACAGCGAGACTTTCACACGACCCAATCAAAACATCCAAAGACCGTTAGATTCAACTCACTGACTCTATGCTCACCTCCAAATCGAACCGCCAGCCCTGAGTGAGAAGGAACCATTACAGTCCCATAATGTTTTCGTAATACAGATGAATCCTCTGGGAATGTGACACTTTGAGTGCGGTTCCCGAGGCTAAACATATCCCTCAACGAAAACGCTCACCCATCTCTCCTCAGCTGAGAATGTCCCTCATTAGTATTGAGCAGACATCCGGAATAGGACTCTGCTTATTCGGAGGAAAGTTGGAACACACTTTAAAGAAACAGGAGGAACATTCATCCCAGGAGATGGAGGAAGAGAAATGTAATGTTTAGTATAAAAGGAGGCAAGGCTCTTAATGTAACAGATGAGCCAAAACACAAATCTCTGTCATTATTTACACATCCTCATGCTGGCATTCTTTCTCTAGCACAGAGAAGGCTGTTTACTTGGTTCCATGCAATTACAACAAATGTTAACTCTTTTCAGGCTATAATAAGGATGAAAAAGGACCATAAGTATCATGAAAGCGGCCACTATAACTTAAGTTCAACGTCTTCTAAAGTAGCTTCGTGTGAGAAGCAGACCAAATCTATGTCAAGGTTCACTTAAAATCTTGACATCAATCTTGACTTTGCTTAAGAGATGTAGAAATGTCCAATTTATGAACAAAACATTAGAGTCAAATACTTTAAAACAAAAACAAATTATCTGGTTCACAAAACCCCTATTTGTATATTAATCAATTTGTGACTCAGTCCAAATGGTTCATACTGTATTAAATGTCACTGTATGGAAAAGAAGGACAAATATACTCAACAACAAAAAAATGAATACAGGTTTATATAATGACAGAATTTTCATTTTTGACCTTCAACACTGAACAAACATTTTTTTGTTGTCACAGCACATTGTTTATCATTAAGCATAGCTACTAGTGTTCATTAGCATTAAACCCAATCGAAGTGGGAGGTGTGGCCAGACCACACTTTGTATTTTCGTATGCTGCACGCTCTGCACAGACTGTAACAAGATGTAATTGAGAAGAATAATGGCTTTGTCCACTTCATGTCATTAACTAGCGAGACCGTGATAGCTAGCTTGTGTCTGCAATTGTGTCTAATTTTCTGCTGAGCCCCAGATACGGCGGGGAATGATGATAAGCTTAGAGTTTTTTTTAATGAGCACAGAGGTCTTCTGCAGACTCAAATGCTCTTCCTGTTTAACCAAGGACGTGCATCCACAGTCCTGAGGAGCGCTGTGTGAGTGTATGCGGTACCCACCTCTCAATGATGTCAGCAATCACACAGGCAAACATCTGCAGACCCTCAGGCAACTGCAAGGCCACTGCAGGTCAAAGAAAGAGAGTCCAGTCAGTGCAGTATAATGCAATAAGAATGACAGCTGCTCTGGCCTCCTATATATTAGTCTGGCAATACGGGCAGTCTGATGTGCAAAATATAAACTATATGAAAGCTTTGGCAAATATCTAAAAAACAAACAAAAAAAATCATAGAAGTCCAGATCTCCAGGTTCTAAATGAGAAAACTGCTTTTAAATCCTTTATGCCACAAACATTTAACAATTATAGGCCTACTATGAATTTAAAAAACAAGTTAGATAATGGACAATTTTCCTTTAAGGAAGTTAAAATAATAATAACAATAATAATATTAATAATAATAATAACATTTTGCAAACATATTCAAATGGTACTGAGTATATAAAAAATTGTGTATAATAAATACATTAATACAAAATGTTAATAAAAAATAAAACACTAAATTAATAATAAATACATAAAATAAAAATACATAAATATATGATTTGATTTATTAGCTTAAAAATACCTATTTTATTTATAGGAGTGATATGAGAACATAAAACACAATATATTATGCATCCCTAATACAAACTGCATTGTGTACAATTTTCTTTTTTTCATTCTGTTAAATTTAATAGGGAAGTGTTGTTTGTGTGTCTGTGAACTTGTAGTAAAGTCTGACAGATGTTTTCCTTTAAATAGGCAAGTTTGTTTGCTTGAGGCTTTAACCAATTAAAATAACTGTCAAGGTAAATATGCACAACTGTACCTTCTGTTAAGAATAAATAATGGTTTAATGTGTACTGAGCTATATTACTGAAACAATTGAGCACTTATTATTTAAGGAACCTACAGCACAAAACTTTAGACAGGGTTGCCAACTCACACATTTAGTGTTAGACCATGCAATTGGCCTCTGTCTCGCATTTTCACAAAAGTCATGCCTCATTATGAGACACCAGTTACAAAAATGAAATGCAGCCAAAAAAACTGTATTGAAAAATTGGTTCAAAGACAGAACACTGGCTAGTTCTATCTGGCGTATTGCTGAGGTTGAACACAAACCCAAAAATTTCCATTGTCTCTGTGGAAAAACAATATTTTGCAATATTGCAGCACTGGAACATAAGGAAATTCTGGAACATCTGCATTGTTACTGTGTCGTTCTCTACACTGAATTTTTTTTTTGTATCTGCATTTTAATGAACTACTTTTCCATCCACTGCTAGCTTGACCATCACAAATGTTAAAGAAAGGCAGAAAAACGAGATTTAACCTGAACTGATTTAGTTGTAAACAAGGAGGTAACATATTTAACAAATAACATAATATAACAACATAACATAATATAACATATGCCAGATGATCTTTTATTTTTTTATTTTTTATGTAATATGTTGATTTACTGCCCAAAAACATTTCATATTATTATCAATGTTGTGGCACTTTATTTTTTTTATAAACCATTATACATTTTATTGACATTATAAAAGTATTTACTGGTACTTAATTACTTACACGATAAATTAAATGTCCTTGCTGAATAAAAGTTAAAAATTCTTTAAAAAACAAAAAAACAACAACAAAAAAAACATGTTTTTGACCAGAAAACTAATATGCAAATCAACCTAAGCAGCTTGCAAATTTGGCATGAAGCATAAATGCAAAGTTGGCACAGTTTTAGACAAGCTAACCATTTTAACAGCTGCAATAACTTGCGGGTCACACTAAATTTACATCATGCCTAAAAACAGGGACAAAGATGCACTTTCTATTTTTCGAGAGAGCTCAAAACACAGTGCAAAACAAAAAGCCGTCTATCAGGGTGGAAAGGCATGTGCAGTTAAATGCTGTGAAGGAGGAGTGCATTAAATCAGTGTGAAATGAACATGCATAGAAGAACAGAGAGATGATAATATAGGTACATGGACGATATGAAAGCGTGGTATACCATGGATGTTGGATCCATTAAAATATCTTAATCCAATAAAAATCAATACATTATCCCCTACTGAGGCCAGTGACCTTTCGACAAAGCCATACAAACCATTTCTTCAGTGTTAAATTAATTAAATTATAATAAGGGACTACATATTACTAAAACATGCAAAGCAGTTAACTTCAACGTATTAACAGTAATTGAAACACAGTCTGGCAAATTCTTTTCTCCATATGCTCATTTCTAGAGATTATTATCTTATCTTGGATAAAATATATTTTCTAAATTAACTCGACACTTAAATGTTGAAAAATAGCTGAAAGAGCTGCTAAAAAGAGATCAGCCCATTCTAATTAAAATAATAACATTCTGGCAGACAGTTTGTATATTATTTAAGATAATTTCACTTTATTGGTACAATGATAAGCGATTATTTTCTGGGAATATAATAATAACCCATCAGCTGATCCTGCACCAGTCTAATGAGATCATGCTTTTTGCGCTGTGCTTGTTTTTAAATAATTCAAACTCTATAAATTATGTGGCTGATGAACTTAATAACATTAGACATGTCTAAAGAAAAGTCTTTTTTTTTGGGGGGGGGGGATCTCATTGTATGCCAGCATCATGCTTAGATATGCTGCACTGTTGTCTTGGAAACAGACTCATGACCTAAAATTGGATCCGTTACATGTACAATTCAGCCTAAGAAGTGAACAATGAAAAAAGGAACAGTGAAATTTCCAATTATCAGTATTCTACATGGCTATCAGCTAACAATGATGCTATATAAGTGTGACCTATCCAGGAGCCTTTTTATCCGTCAATAAACAAGCATGAACAGAATGCTTGAAAAAGGATGTAGCAATATCTTATCTAATTTTTGATCAACTGATGCTCTCAACTTTTGACTGTTACACTAATTATACAATATTTTAAATCAAGCCAATATTTTAACATTTTCATCATTTTCCATTACAAATGCCACATTTCTGGCTTCTCCTCATTAGTGAAATACATGTGGCCTACAGTCTGCCGTATGAATTATTAAAATATGCTGGATCCCAGCAGAAAAATCAATTACAACCATAATCATTCCATCAAAACATGGCATTCCCTCCACTGTGAGAGATTTTCTAGCCAGTTTCTGACATCTGGCCAGTGATGATCACACGTTTTTAAAAACATTTGGTTTCCTGTGAGGTACTGAAAATTGTTGCAAGTTCTGCTTACTTAAATATATAAAGAAAGCAATGTTATAATTTTGGTTTCCTCAATATATAACAGTTTGCAAAAATCACTGTGAGTCTTGTGAGCATCAGTTAAAACGGCTTTAACTGAAGCCATCTTTGTGCCATAATGAGGAGTGTTTTGCACCGCATGTCGTCATTTTCCAGCAAAACGGTGTTTATGAATTTATAGCAGACATGAAGTTACACGAATATAGAGCTTTCAGCTATTTTTGCAATTTAAAAACATGATACATTTTTTTTTAACTAAAGAAAAACAGGGAAAATATGAAAAATGTTTTAAATGAATATATATATATATATATATATATATATATATATATATATATATATATATATATATATATATATATATACACACACACACACATAAATTGTAAAGGTTTTGTTGTAATATTTTAAACAGCAATGAAAATATAATATAAAAAAAATATATAAAAGTAAAAAAAAAAAAAATTATAATTATAATTATATAATTATATATATATATATAATTTAATTATCATTTTCATATTTTATAATAAATATATATTGACTGAGAGGCCAGTACAAAAAATTTATAGGGCAAGACTGAACATGTAAGGACAAAAAAAAAAATTCTTGAACCTGCATTTAAAATGAACAAGCTTCTTCAGTGTGAGCGCAGAATGTGCCCTACTTAGAATTCACACCCATTTTTAAGAAATTGTGAAATTACATGAATATGACTCAGCTGCGAAGAAATGAGCAATAAATGAGATGGAGGGAAAAAAATAACATAAGCAATTTGTTCAGAGAGTGGACGAGCTAAAGAGCGGCCAGGAAGAGTGATGGATGAAAGGAAGAAGGGGGAATACAGCTGGGCTGAGTAACACTCTGATGAAAGGTTAAAAGACTGGCCCCCTTCAGTTCGGACAGACACAGACAGGTCATTACCTGGGAAAGGGCGAGTTTATTAACAGTAAAAGGTTATTCAGCTCAGTACAGCCTTGCCTGACAAATCTCTCCATCCATCCCTCCTCAACCAGCCAATGACGAGCTGTTTCTCACTAAGGAGGCCCAGTGAGCACACAATGTAAGTGAGCACACATTTGTACACCGCACATCCAGAAATGTCATTGAAGCTGAAGGAAATGCCAAAACGCCAGAACCCCCGACTGATGTGGAGTGGGCAAACACACACATAGATAAATGTGCTTAGTGTGTTCAGATACACCTGTTACCACACCACAAGGACTGACAAACAAAATGTTAGCCTTCATCAAACTGAATGACTGAAAGAGCACGGCTGCAACAATAAAAGCTAAACAGATGGGATAAGGTGCATTATAATTGGGTAAATTATTATAAATTACTTTTAGACAACACAGCATTTCAGCCTTACTAAAAGACACTAGGGATGCACGATAAATATCGGATTTACTACACAGTTGGCAAGTTTGTGTATGTTTTGCGCAGCTTCTCAGTGAACAACGGCTCTCTGTAGTAAATGCTGCTCCACATGAAATCACACATATGTAGAGATTTACCGATGATTACAGAACTGGCTTTACTGACAAGATGCGCATTAAATATCAGCTGATATTTATCATGCCTCCCTTAAACACACCATGACAGACACTGCTATGAGACAAAGTTGGGGGTGGGGCTACCTATTCAAACAACCAATGACAGAGTGTTCTAGGAAACCTATTATAAAACAGTTATTATTGGTAGAGAAAACACATTTTAGCTTTAAAAAGCCATGGCATATGTTCACAATACAATGCATCTACAAAAACCATAGTTTTGAGGATGGTTCTAGAGAGAATTAAAAACATCACATTTAGTAATGTTACAGTGGCAGATTTTTACCACCGCAGTGGTAATGGACCAACTACCGTATATATAACAACTAATATATGTAAACAGTACATACCAACATTTTGGACACACCTTGTCATTCAAAGAGTTTTCTTTAATTTCATGATAATGAAAATTGTGGAGAAAAGAAGGAGAGTGATGGGGTGCTGCGCCAGATGACCTGGCCTCCACAGTCACCGGACCTGAACCCATCGAGATGGTTTAGGGGTGAGCTGGACCGCAGACAGAAGGCAAAAGGGCCAACAAGTGCTAAGCATCTCTCGGGGAACTCCTTCAAGACTGTTGGAAGACCATTTCAGGTGACTACCTCTTGAAGCTCATCAAGAGAATGCCAAGAGTGTGCAAAGCAGTAATCAAAGCAAAAGTTGGCTACTTTGAAGAACCTACAATATGACATATTTTCAGTTGTTTCACAATTTTTTATTTATATAATTCCAAATGTGTTAATTCATAGTTTTGATGCCTTCAGTGTGAATCTACAATTTTCATAGTCATGAAAATAAAGAAAACTCTTTGAATGAGAAGGTATATATATATATATATATATATATATATATATATATATATATCCTGTGTAGACACGTTCGCTGTTCTGCTCCCAACAAGTGGGTGCATTAACTCCTCAGCAGCACACGCTCTCTTTGAAATCAGAATCGTTGCCATATTTCTTGTTAACATCTTCCATTTATCGTGGTCTAATTTATATTTGGCCAGGTTGGAGAAAACCATGTTGGAGACATCATGTGCACTACTGTCGGTTGCAATGTGACATGGCTGTCACGTCGACTGTCAAGGCCTAATCACATCTTCACTTCTTCCAGTACTTCCATCAGTTTGTGGGTATATACTAGGGCCTTGCACGATTATGACAAAAATTATAATTGTTGATTATTCCCTTGAAATTGTAACTATTAATTAAAATTATCACAATTTACATTGATGTCTATACCATTGCTCGATGCAACTGCATGCCTTATTTTTATATGAAAATAAAAAGCTGAAAACAATTTTTTTAGTGCTTTTTTTCAACTATAGATCATATTGGTTTCTTTAAATTATAAAAAAGTTAAAATATGGATGGTATTATAACATTATTCTAAAATTAAAATAATGGAAAAACCCTTTAAAATAACACGCAGAAACGATTAATTTCCACTGTGAACGATTACGTAACTGTGGCATCCATAATTGTAATCGTGATTAGAAATTTGATTAATTGTACAGCCCTAGTAAATACAAACAGACATCCCTACAGAAAGAGTTTGCATTATGATCACATTTATTTCAAGACACCGTGGACTAATTATACAAACACAAGAATGAATTAATCTGAGAGGCAAGTCATTTCTACTATTGTCTGCATTCATCATCGCCATCCTTAGGCCAGAAAAACTCACAAATAATCAGTCAGGCAAACAATGCATCCTCATTATGTGAAATTAACATAGAAACAGATATTTGTGCTCTGATGAAGCCTACTGAGCCAGAGAGCAACAATAAGGTGACAGGAGAGACCGGAATGAACCAGGAGTCAGTCTAGACCTGGGCAAAAGGGGCCGTAGCGCTGGATTATTAAACTCTATGCTACTGTTCAAAAGTCTGGGATTTGGTAAGATTTTTAAATGTTTTTGAAAGAAGTATCTTATGTTCACTAAGACTAGATTTATTAGATTTAAAAAACATTAACAGTTATTATAATTTAAATTAACTTTTCTGTCGGTTCCAAAAGCATTGTGGGCATGCGATTTGTGCATTTGGCCATCCCGAGTTCGAGGCCTGAGTCGTGGACATTTCAGTCCCATCCCCTCTCCACTTCCTGTCTTTTATACTGTCCTGTCCTAAAGAATAAAAAAAAAGGCAAAAAAAAAAAAAAAGTATATTTTTTTAAATAGACTATTTTTCTATGTCTATATTTAAAATTTTAATGTATTCCTGTGATTGCCATTCAGCAATCATTTATATATGTTGATTTGATGCTCAACAAACATTTATTGTTATTATAAATGTTGAGAACAACTGCTTAATATTTTTGGAAACAATAATACTTTTTTCAGGATTTTTGATGAAAAAAAAAACTTCAAAAGAAGCATTTATTTTAAATCTTTACTGGCAGTTTTGATATTTTACATTTTCTTTAATCGTTCTATAAAATTTTAAGTGTTCTTTGGGAGTAAAAATAAGAATTTAATTATTTAATGTTTTAAACTTTTTACCTAAAACTTGAACTGAAGTGCAATTGTGGGTAACCTACAATTTTTGGTAGAACAACAACTACCTTTTTTTGGTAGAAAAGTACCAAAGTAACAAACCTTAAAGTATCATACTGCATATATGAAATATTGTACAATAGTCCAGTGTTTTTCTTCCGTAAATCTGTGACTTACCAATATCAGTTATCTTATTAATAATAAGCTGTAAGATAAACAGATACAGCATATCACATGGTTTTGTAAATGTAGGTTGCATGTAGGTTGCATTAGACTAAATCTAATAGAATAGAAAGTAAAAAAATAAAAAATATAAACAAACACTCATTTAAATATGTCAATTAATTTATATAATGTTTAATGTACACAATAACAATTATTCTGAATAATATTATTATAAAATTATTATTATATATTTTTTATTATTATTGTTAACAGTCAAGTAAAAACTGAAAAGGGCAATATTATTCAATTATAGCCCTAAATACATGCATATTCTCTATAATATTTTCTTGCAAAATCACTTTGACCACTGGTCAGAACCAGAATACATATTACTCGAGACTGATATAAAAATTACAGTTAAACTTTATTTCTTAATATAAAGCCTATAATGTGTTTTAATGTCACTATTGATGAGAACTGCATGATTTCTAAACAATATCAGTCTTTAAGATATTTAAAGTGTACCTGAAGTACAATTGCAATAATTCCACTTAAGCACAATCAGATATACTTCAGTGGAACTTCAGCACTGCTTCCGCACAATAAAAGTGCATTAAGTACAACTGGAGGGTATTTTTATTAACCATTATCATTTTATTATATTACTACTATTATATGATACTATTATCACATTTATTTTTCACTATGTAGGCAAGCAATTTTATGTGCCTGCTTTCGGTCTGGTCCAAAACCCCCCTGAAAATTAAATGTTATCTAGCAGTTATCTATTGCTGAGCAGCTCCTTGGGGTGGCACATCTAACTGCTGCTACTTTCTGTATTATTATATTACTGCTATTATAATAACAATAAAATGCACCTTGGCTTCTAACATTTATCAAGTCAAGTTGTGATTTTACCTGTGCTTATTTAAACTCAAGACCTTTAGCAAAATAATGAGCTGTGTGACATCACTATATATATATATATAATAATTTAATAGCATCCTTTACTTAACAGACAAATTATGATATTTGTAGACTACTCTCAGAATGTCATTTTTGTCTACCAATGCGGTATGAATGAATCATAATGATTCATTCTCAAGATTTACACACAACCAGGTTGCAAGGCACCTCTCACTACAGACAGGAAATGTATCTCTGAAAAGTGCTGGTCTCTAGGGCAATGACTACATAATTTGCAACAAAACAATGTTATGTATACACACACACAAGTGTAAAAAAGGTGTGGGGAAAACTTGTCTATATATAAGGCGTGACTCACTGGTCTCAACGTGTACACTAGAGTCAAGAGAACATTGCAGCATAACACATTACTTCTGTTACACAAGCATGCTTATTACATAAAGTTCTCCTTATCATAGCAGGAAATGAACGTAGATGAGGTCTGCGCTGATGCCACAGTGCAAGAATATTTGATACAGATCTAATATGACACTATACACATTGACCAGGCACAGGTAATAAATACAGATGCAATTTAGCCTACAATATATACATCAAATGGAATACATACAAGTGAAATAGACAAGGCCCTGCAGCTCTAAACAATAAAGGTTTTTGAAACCAATTTACACATAGTTTTACTGGAAAATGATGGCGTAGTGCAAATCATTACTTCATAATTTGGTCAATACAAATGTTTACATTTGGAAGACAAATGTATTTGATCAATGGAAAGAAATAATTTGTTAAAAAATAAATTGTATATTATATATATATATATATATATATATATATATATATATACACACACGCACACACACACACATCTTGAGCCCTTTAGACCCTTAAAATATCTCCTTGTTGTGATATTCGATGTAATACAAGCTCCAATTTTACATTTTAACGCATACTGCCAATGCTAGACAAAAAACGTATGACAGTTCTGGCTAAACGCGATAAAACGAGCGGACTGGACAGAAACCATAATCAAAATGCAAAGTGCATTTGGAGCGCACACTTCTTATCAGAAAATGATCAAAAAAGTAGTCTTTTGTTGTTATGGATTATGGTTTGTCTAAAAAAAAAAATTCATGCATCTCACAACTATGTCGTGTATGAAATAATGTGTGTTGTGTATAAAACAACAAACTGACAATTTCTATGCTTAATCATCTGTAATTGTATATATGTTGTGAATGTTGCTGGAATTTTTAAGAACTTGGTAAGAAACAATAATCAAATATAAGGTTCAAAATTAACAGTATTTATTTCTTTTTCTAGAAAATATTCACATACTTTATATTGTATGTAATGTAAAATTACTGTAACTAATGTCACTGTAAACTTACATCACTTACTGGAGGTATATACTTTAAAATAATTATTATCTAACCACATCTAACCACTAAGTCAATTAAATGAAGCAACTGCTTCATTGTGGATATTTAAGAAAAATAATGGTCGAAAACATGAAAGAATGTGGAAAAGGTAGAAAAAGAAAGGCAAAATTATTTTTGCACATTGAGTCCAGAAATAGAGGAGGCTTTTAAAATGAAAACCCTCTACAACAAAGAGCCCAGCAGACTGTAGCGTTCGGTCCAATCCCCATGCAAGTACTCGGCACAAGCCACCTGCTAACACATTCAGCACATCAAACACTTCATTCACAACCAATAGAGGCTTGAAATTGCTGCATTATTAGGACTTTTTGTGATTAAAGATCGGAAATCGCTGTAGGTCTGGACTCTACAGACAGATACAGGTGAACATGTATCTAAATACACTGAAACCAACCTCTCGCCTCGCTCTCCTTCATCTTACTGTGTAATGACCCATCCTTTGACATCTGCACTAGAATGATGGAGGACATGCTTCAACAGGCCCTTGGGACAAACTGGCATCAGACAATGAAGCATGACCAAAGTGAGAGGATACAAGGTCAGTCGGATGAGATTTAAAGAGACAAAAATCGCAATTCGAAGCCCAAAAAGGTCACATTTCAATAGCATTTCCTGAAACTAAACTTTGGTTGTTCATACAACTGCACTATGGCTATTTTGACATATTAAAGACAATGTCATTGGTATAACATCTTTGGCTTGCAGTTCACAGCCATCCCAATGGTTATGACAGATTAAGAACGCAGCAAAGGGTCGCTGGATCAGGACCCACTAGACTAAGCCACAGCACTCACGACAAGGCCTTCAAGCTGAGTCAATTCATCATCAAGATAAACAGCTCTCGATTGGATGCATCAAACTAAATGAGGATTAAATTTGCATAACGATAAATGATACAGCATGAATAATAGGATTAGCAAACTGCTTGCTGTGATTTCACCATCTTTTTTATGCCGTGATGAAATTCTCAGAGGTTAGCTTGAAGAGGTAAAGCACATGCATTAGAATAAGATGTCATTTCATCCTTTAATGTGGATAGTCTACAGTAAAATGCTTTAGTGAAATAGCGTGGGGCGACCCTGGGAAGTCTTGACCACTTATAATTGCTAAAATCTCACTTAGAAGCTGTATGACATCTCATTAGAGCGGTTTCAAATAAGCCACAAGTGTTGTTTCCTGGGGGAAGTAATTTCACACCAATCTGACAGGATTTTTGCAAAAACCACTTATGGAAGTCACTACAGAGGATACAACATATTTTGATGCAAAGCGCTGGCTGTTGTGGACAGAGATTATAACATCACAACAAAACAACAAGAAACTTTAATTTATCACATATTTCTCCAAAGAATGAACAATCAAGACCTCAATAATTGTTAGAAATTAAGTAACACTGTACAATAAGTTTCATTTGCTCAGCCTCATTTAATGCATTAGACGTCATAAGCTAATGACAGACAAAACATTTTAAACATCATATATTAATAGAAGTTAATGTTTAATTTTCAATAGAATATTGTTTATTGCTAATTCAAGTGTATTCCACATACATTACTTAAAAAAATTAAAATGTTTAAAACTGCATAATATGTAGAAATTAACATTAACTAAGGGAAATTCTGTAATGCACTTGGATAATGAGTGAACAAAGTTAACAAAATTTAACCTTAATGTAAAGTATTACCAAAATCTGAGTAAAATTCAAATGCCAAGATATTTCAAGCTGCTGTGCTCTGAAGAATAAAAGTCATTCTGTACCATGGCAAACATGTCCTTGTTATTCAGCAGAATCAGTTGATGGTTAAGAACCATATCTTCCACATATTGCTGAACCCAAGTCCTGATAAAATTATGTAATTATGCCTCTAAATGTCATCATGAATTTCACCAATTTTCCCAGAAATTTTCCAACCGGTTATTTGACGTGCAACAACACAGATAATACCGGTATCATCGTGGGGGGCAGGGTGTTCTCTCTTTTCTTTGCTTTCCTTCGATTTTAAATAGCTTGTAAAAGAGGCATGTACATTTTACTTTTACTTTCACTTTCAAATAGCAGCAAATCAGCCTAATGCTATTGTTATGCTATTGTTACAGAAATAAGTAAACAAATAATATATAACCAAATAAATAAGAAATGTAGAATGTTTATTAGCAAAACAAATAAGAAGGCTTGGAGGCCCGGCAAACACCTTGATTTCAAATAAAATAAACATATGTCACAAAGGTTAAATAACGTAAAAATCAGCAAACTAGTGTTGTCACGTTACCAAAATTTCAGTATTCGTTACCGATACAAGTGAAAATCCATGGTTCTCGGTACCAAAACAAAATAAAAAAATATGCTAATAAAAAAATAAATAAAAATAATTCACAAAAAATAAAACCAATGACATTCTTTATACTTATTTACAATTGTGTTTAAAGTTTTTCTACAAGTAATAAAATTATGAAAAACAGTAAACAAGTTTCACTCAAATTTAATTTGTCTTAATGAAATTTAAACATTTTTTTTGGAATTTTTTGAACATGGAAGAAATATTGTGTGATTTATTTCTTTAAAAAATAAAGTTGTATACATTTTTTCAACAGTGGTAGCAGTATCACATACATGCTACTAAATAATAGTAATGAATTTATGCTAACTTTGACAAATTCCATGACTGTCTATATTAAAATTTAAGTTTCATTTTCATGACTGGATTTTGAGATTCCATCAGCGTTTTCTGCTTCGAGGAAATCATAGCGCTGTATGAGTCAAGAACCGGTTTACCGGGTACCTGGAACCGGTACTTAAAGAAACCTTGTACCATGACATTTTCATTTTTTTAGTACCGACTTGGTACCGAGTCTTTTGACAACACTACAGTAAACAACGTGGAACCAATTAAATAAGAAACAAATGTTTAAAAAAAAAAAAACTTCCAAAATCACTTTCGATAAATGACAAGTCAATAGGCTTTTCAAAAACTGAAATATTTCTAAACAGGTGCTTTTGCATCTCGTTTCTGTCCTTTTACTGAACTAAATGATTTATACAAAAAAGAGCCACGGTGGGCAACTGACGTAACCGGTGTTGTGGCTTAATACAGTCTTATCACCGTCAATCGCGTTTGCCTACTCCAAGGCAATTTTGATTTTCAGTTTGCTTGACTCTGTCCATATAACTTAAATAGCACACTAGTGAATAACATTAATCTATATAACGAAGCCTGTATGCTCTCATAAAAACAATGAGCTCAAGACATACATTATGTAAAGCTACTGCATTATCCTGCAAACAGAGATCAACTTTAAGGCAATTTAATTATATACAGACAGACAATCAGAATGACTAATGTTCTGGAACCGAAACTGTAAGCCTAATAACAAACAATACAACATATGGAGGGTTTTGCAGATACCTACAATACATAGCATCATTGTCCCTTCTGTTGAGGTAGGCAGCAAATCAAAAGTTTATTCACACACATAGTGGAAAAATTATATCTAAATAGGTCAATATTTCCTTAAATGCACAACAAAGAACTGTTGTTTTAAAATTGTATTAACCTTTCCAACAAAACAATTTTAAACGTACTCACCTCTCTTGGCTTTGGCTTGTCGCACCCTCCAAATTGTTTTGTGGATTTCAAAATTGTAGTTAGCTGGCAAAGCCTTAATGGCCTCGATGAGCTCTGGATCTTTGAGGATCTCATCAGGAATCTGATTGGCCACTCTCCTCGGTCCTCGCACTACATAAAAAAAGACAGTTAATTAACTTAATTTAAGTTTGCTGTAAGCATTACTCAACACAGGTGTCTGTAAAGACACCATACAGTGGAATACAGTATGAGTGCAATTGCAAACTGCCTTAGCAGGATCCACTAAAAATTATTTTATGAGAAATTGATTGTGCTACAATCTATATAAGACAAGGAAAGCCCATGCATTCATTTCTCAACTACAAAATGAATCATCACACAATCAATCAGTGCACTGTCAGAACAGCTGCTGAAGTGAGAGGTCAATCATCACTAGAATGAGTCTGTCAGCGATGTCCATTTATTTTTTAAGCCTATGACAGACAGACCATCTTTAATGCAAGTTCTGGCTATAGTTTAGTGAATGGCTATTCCTACACTACCAGTTAAAAGTTAGAAACAATTAAGGGACAGTTTTACTAAACATGGCAAGGTAGTGCGAGAGTGCAATTCCTAAACAGTACAGATGGGAGGGGAAATTTCTGCGGGTGATTTACTAACAGCGCACAAATTAAAGAACAGCAGCTGAAAGAACACAAATTTAAAAAAAGAACATGGCATGGCAAACTATATGTTCGGACAATGTGTTCTTCTGCCATTCAAAATAAATTCAAATGTAAATTTGTATGAATATAAATTCATACAAAACCAGACGCGCGTACTCAGATCATATTAAATCTTTTTTCATCTTTTTACTGCGTGCAGTGTGAACGTTCTGATCCGTTAACATGGGCTCAAAAAAAAAGGCTACGCATCACAGACAGTGTGTGAAACTGGAGTTAGTCATATGCCCAGTCGGCTCTGTTCTCGTGCTCCACTTAGGCGTTCTGCATCCTGATTGGTTCAGTTAACATACTGCTGGAGGCCTGGGCAACGGAAAATCGTGCTATAAAGCGATTTAGAAATCGCGCACACTCAAACCGCGATTTTATTTCGATTTTGAATAATCGCACAGCCCTAAACTTAAGTCTTTGCAACTTCAAGGATCCTATCAATGCACAATCAGATTGTAACACTCTAAAGAGAAAGAAAAACTTGAAATTGCATAATTTAACCCCTTTAATAAAAATAAATTATTATGCAAGGAGAAGACGGGTGAGGGATGCCACCAAGAGACAAATGTTGGTTCGGGTGTTTTAAAAGTATTCCTAAAGAGAAAATCACTGTTTGTATATATATATATAAAAAAAAAAAAAAAAAAAAAAAGTAAAGCTCATCTACTAATTTAATGGGGATATTTAACCAAAAATAAATAAATAAATAACTTATGATTAAACGTAATACATTGTTATATATTTATATTAGTGGTGGGCCATTATCGGCGTTAACGTGCTGCATTAACGCGAGACTCTTATCGGGCGATAAAAAAAATATCGGCATTAATCTATTCTCAAAGTTGGGTTGGGAGCTGGGTCTATACGAAGCGAGCTATGATGACTTTCACCTTGATATTTTATATAACCGACTGGCTGAGGCCAGCCTAAAAAGATGCTCAGGACAGTTGACGGGCCACTGCTGCACATCGTCACGAAAGCTTATCTTTTCCACGTGTTGTTAAGCCTTACCGCTCGTCAATTTAAACATTAAAGCATCCAAAAACAAGACGCGGAAATTCTGAACAGAGTAGCGCTTGCCATGTTAGGTGCGCACGAGAGCCGCGTATCACGGACATCGACACTGAACCGAGCTCTCTTCTGCGAAGTTCTCCTCAAAGTCCCTCCTGCACCTGAACGAACAACAAATCGCAGTTTGAACAAACAAAAGGATCTGAAAGAGCACAATTCAGTACTTGCGGTGTTCTGGTGTTCAGGGCTCACGCAGAGAAAGGTGTCTCGAGACGCTAAAAATAAGTGTTTTCAAGTGTTATGATCAAAACACTTGAACATCGAAATTGCTTATTTTTGCTCTAGTGCCAACAAATACATACGAAATGTGTCAAAATATCCACCTTGGAAATTATGCTTGAAAAAACTGTCAGTTATTTCTTAAGTGAAAGTAAACAGTTGAGGAAAAAAATGGGATGTGTATTATATTGGATGCTGTCATCATCTCTTAAAGTGACCGCGCCTAATTACGCTACTGGCTGCTGTAATGTTAATCCAAGAAAATGAAAGAAAGAAAATCACTCACTGCTCTTGACTAATTTGTAGTTTTAACAGTCAAACCAAAAATTATTCAGACACCAGATATATTTTTTGATATATATAGCAAAACTGTAATAATGTGAGAAACGTTGAAGGTGTCTGAATAAATGTAGGTCTGATTGTAGATTTAATTTTTACATTGAAGACTATCCAGTGCTTTTTTACATTTAATTATTTAGTTTCTGTACCTTGACACCTACAAACTTGAAAAAAAACTTAAACATTGTGTAAATAGCACAAATAAATAAAAATAAACGAACATACAAATTAAACAATTTCAAACAGGGCCCACTGGTACAACCTTCTCTGGGTCCACGCTGACCCCAGCTACGGTCCTGCTCATGGCTGTTTCACACATACTCCGTCTGCAGTGCGTATGCAGTCCGTGTGCATTACGTATGTGGTGCAGCACGGACTCGATGTGCTTTCACACAGGACGTGTTAGCAGTTTGCTACTCGGTACGTAAATGATCGCTGCACTGCTGCTGACGCAACTCTCCTGGAACGCAACTGGAATCCGTTAACATGGGTGCGTAACAAGGGTGCATGACTGCACTGCAGACGGAGTATGTGTGAAACAGGCGTACGGTTGTTTGCACCTTGTGCAATGTGGAATTAGTTTACAGCTTTTTCAAGCAGTTTGTGATGCATTTTGGAAACAGGAGATGTACATTTCTAATGCACCATCTATCTTGATAAACCCCTTCTCAAAGACTTACTGTTTGTCAATTTTATTTTGGTAACACACATATTCTGAATGCTGTCGGCAGAATTTGAATGAGCCATTTTAATCTAGATTAATCTAGATTAATTTCAAGATCACAGTGAGATTAATCTACATTAAAAAAATGTATCTATGCCCACCTAATTTATATATTTACAAAGAAAAAGTATTAGCCTAGTATTGTGCCAATAAAAGCCATTTAAATAAAGATTCAATCACTTAAAAACTTAAAAGGGGCTGTATAAATTTTTATTAACACATATGAAAAACTATAGATGACAGAATACAACAAATATTAAAATAATTACCATTTTCACCCGGACAACACAACAAGCAAAAGACTGAGGACAGCATTTAGGATTAGCATTCTGAGAGCAGCAGGATTGATGGGAATACCCGAAACACAATCATTTATCACAAGCCTACTGGAGTCAAGTGAAGCTGTACCATTTAGGGTCAGGAAGAAACACAGAAGTTCTCTTCGGTTTGCTGACAAAAATAGCGCTGGTGACAAAAGTTTAAACTATTTTCTCATTACAACCAACCAGTGTATAAACGTATGTGTAGAACAACTCTATAACAATTTTACAATTGTGTATAATTGAATCATGATTTTTTTTTTTTTCTGAGTGAGATTATTTCTAATCATAACCATTTGAAAAACCATGGTACCTAATATTCAGAGACCACATAAACACACATCAATATGTTACACATATATGGGGACCAGCGTGTCACACATTTTATCTTTACAGTTACTACAATATTATAAATATAATTTCTCTGTTGACTACTATAGACTACTGTTTATATAATGAATAGCTGGTGTTGTATGAAATCAAAATACAAAACTACTGATGAATAAACACATCTGCTTATTTTAACTTACAGTCACAGATATTTAAACTTTTTCACAACGTCCCTGAGTGACAACTATCCCCGGTGCTAATATGCAACTGCAGTGACACATTATACAGTTCAGATACAGTTCTGAATACTTATGTAGTGCTAACATATAGTGAAGCAATATAACTTACAGTATCTTTAAAGGTACCATTTATTTCACACAGCATCAAATAGAATTGGCGCCTGCAGATTTATCGCGATGTTTCCTTTAAAAACCTATTTGGATTTTACAGCTTACAGATATAAAAACACGATGAAGTATTACAAAATCAAACTATTAATACTCACCATTTGGTTTTTTCGCAGCGACCACTTCAATCTCGCTAGCGGGAGCCGCCATCTTTCCCCAAACAAGTGCACGTGGAGTGAACAGGCATTACTCATCGAACACAGAGCTCATGTGAGCAAATCAAGTGTCGATAGCATCGATATGAGCGATGTAATGAGACCTATGATTGAGACGCAAGAAAAAAGTTTTCAAACATTTTATGCCAAGGACACAAGAAGCAAATTTGATCCCAATGGAAGTGAGCTCTTGTATCATGTGTGATGTATCAAAAATAATTTATGCTGAGCGAGAAAAGTATTTATTAAGCAGACATTACCCTCATTTATATGATTAGAGTCGTGGTTCAGTTTTAAAAATACATTTAATGTAACTGAAAATGTCTCTCTTTTGTCCCCCCCCCCCCCCCCCCACACACACACACACACAAAACCCTGCCTACTAAAGTTACTACTGTATGTACAGTTTACTTTAGATAATAAAACATAGCCTACTTGTAAAGTACTAAATAGAGCATGTACATTTTAAGGTAGCCTACTGATACTGTAGGCTATGTACTGTTTAGTGGTAAATAAGATACAAAGATGTACCTTTTAGCTTTGTACCTTTGGGTACAAGTCAAGTGTAAGCTGTGTAGCCTACCTTTTATTTCTGACAGTATAGATGTGTAAACATGAAGGGAAACAGTTTCAATTCAATACCTTTAAAAACGGAAGGCAAATTTAATGTAAAAAGGATATATATATATATATATATATATATATATATATATATATATATATATATATATATATATATATATATATATATATATATATATATATATTAGGGGTGTAACGATACGCGTATTCGTATTGAACCGTTCGGTACGACGCTTTCGGTTCGGTACGCGGTACGCATTATGTATACCGAACGGTTCTAATTCATTATATTAAAAAAAAAAAAAAAAAAAAAAAAGAGAAATATAATGATATGCGTTCAACAAGGTAGCCCAATAACCCAAACGACGTAACAGGCAACGCCCCTGACACTCCCGAAGAAGAAAAAAACACCAACTTATATGTTTATGTTAGGGTACTACTCAGTCAGGCGCTCGCTCACTCAGTACGCGCTGAAGGCTCGTTGCAAAATGGCCAATGTGTTTAACATACCAGAAAAAAGAAGATCCTCCAGTAACCAACAGGTCTGGTGTTTGGGTGCACTTTGGATTCCCTTTAAGCTATAATGGTGATGGCAAGAGAGTGGTGGATAAAAAAACAACGGTATGTCGCATCTGCAACATGACAGGGTACACCAGCGGGAATACAAAAAAAAAAAAAAAAAAAAAAAAACACCAGCGGGAATACTTGAAACATGTCAACTCATTTACGCTGACATCACCTTATTGTGTCAGTATCTGGGAAAAGACGAAAAAAATGAGAAACAAGCACGCAACAAACTATCCCTGCAGCATTTAGACACCGGTATTATAGCTTACAGGGAATCCAAAGTGCACCCACACCAGACCTGTTGGTTATTTTAGGATCTTATATTTCTGGTCTGTTAAATGCATTAGACATTTTGCAACGAGCCTTCAGCGCGTGCTGAGTGAGCGAGCGCCTTAGGGGCCGTTCACATATCGCGCCTAAAAACGCGTGGAAAACGCTAAGCGCGTCTTTCTCCTCCTTTCCAAAGCGCTCGGGCAGAAGCGCTCATGAGGCGTCTGTCTTTGCTAAGCAACAATGACGTGCTCTCTCCATGAGACGCGGAAATTTCAGCGAATGATAAATGGATTTGCATGCTCTAAAAATCGCTTGCAGTAGCTCTGCTACTAAATTTATTTCAAAATTGCAATCCATATACAACTGTGAACAGCTGTTCCTTCATCTTGGCTGAGTTTTCAACGTTGTTACGGGAAAGGATGAAGCTGATTGGTTAGTTCTTGTCACATGACCCGCGGTGCGCTTGCAGCATTCTGAAAAGTTGAGATGGTTTTACATTTTGCTGTATCTAAAATGTACCGAACCGAACCGAACCTAACCGTGACATCAGTGTATCGTATCGAACCGAACCGTGAATTTTGTGAACCGTTACACCCCTAATATATATATATATATATATATATATATATATATATATATATATATATATATATATATATATATATATATGTTGTGAAACCTTATATTTATTTCCCTAATTTCACATTTATATAAACTTATAAAATGAATAAACTAAAATCAAAATCTTTTTATAATTTAAAAAAAAAAAATCTATGTAGCCTGTACCATACTAATATTTAGGCCTACTTTAGGAAATCATATTATGTACCCTTAAGGATTTACTATGAACCCTTTATGGGTAAATATGGTACAAAGATCTACCATTTCAAAAGGTACCACCCCAATGACAACTTTTGTACCTTTTTTTCTGAGTGTGCATAGCCTGATTAGGAAGCTCCCCATTATCCTATATCCATAGTCTGAAACTAAAATAGGGAATAGAGAAATACTTTTTTAGTTGTTGAGGGCTTTTTTATTTATATTTTTAATAAGAATAATGTCAATATACAGAATCTAACAAAATCAGGTGCAGTTGTCATTTTCACAGCCTTCAGGCTCCTCATTAATCAAATTTATAAAGAGTCTTTCATGACTCCTCATCTCCATCTGTGCTCTGTCGCCTGGTGTGTATCTGCCTGTGAATGGAGACAGAAGTGTTAGCTTGAGTCACAGTGAATGAATCAGTGGAAGTGTTTGTGTGTCTCAGATGCAAGCAAACTACACATATGGTGAAAGAGGCCAGAAAAATGTAAGAAATAAAAACTAATACCTGCATTTTTCATCTCTGATAAAGATAAACGCTATAATGCATGTCTTTACACATAATTTTTTATACGTTATAAAAAATATATATATTTTTCGCAAAATAAATGGTCAAAATGGTATCCTTTTAGCACGCTTTATCTACCCCCTTTGTAAATCTTTTACTTCAATTTGATCTAGCTCCTCTTCCTAAATTTAGTTAATTTGCGCATTATGAAACACATTTTGTTTATCCGACAAAAAATTCCTTCATGAACAAAACTTACTTCAGACTGGATGATATTGTGATTTAGCTTAATATATATATACACAAACCCGATTCCAAATGTATAATTTAAAGGGAAAAATAAGTTGATTAAAAAAAAATTAATGGCATCAACACATCAAAAGTTGGGACAAGACCATGTTTACCACTGTGTGGCATCCCTTCTTCTTTTTATAAGAGTCTACAAACATCTGGGGACTGAGGAGACAAGTTACTCAAGTTTAAAAATAGGAAAGTTGTCCCATTCTTGTCTAATACAGGCTTCTAATTGCTCAACTGTCCTATGTCTTCTTTGTCGCATCTTCCTCTTTATAATGCACCAAATGTTTTCTCTGGCTGAAAGATCTGGACTGCAGGCTGGCCATTTCAGTACCTGGATCCTTCTTCTACGCAGCCATGATGTTGTAATTGATGCAGTATGTGGTCTGGCATTGTCATGTTGGAAAATGCAAGGTCTTCCCTGAAAGAGACATCTGGATGGGAGCATATGTTGTTCTAGAGCTTGGATATACCTTTCAGCATTGATGGTGCTTTTCCAGATGTGTAAGCTGCCCATGCCACACACACTCATGCATCCCCATACCATCAGAGATGCAGGCTTCTGAATTGAGCACTGATTACAACTTGGGTTGTCCTTGTCCTCTTTAGTCCAGATGACATGGCGTCCCAGTTTTCCAAAAAGAACTTAAAATTTTGATTCGTCTGACCACAGAACAGTTTTCCACTTTGCCACAGTCCATTTTAAATGAGACTTGGCCTAGAGAAAACACCTGCGCTTCTGGATCATGTTTAGATCCGGCTTCTTTTTTGACCTATAGAGTTTTAGCCAGCATGGCGAAAGACATGGTGGATTGTGTTCACCGACAATGTTTTCTGGAAGTATTCCTGAGAGCATGTTGTGATTTCCATTACAGTAGCATTCCTGTATGTGATGCAGTGCCGTCTAAGGGCCCGAAGATCACAGGCATCCAGTATGGTTTTCCGGCCTTGACCCTTACACACAGAGATTGTTCCAGATTCTCTGAATCTTTGGATTATATTATGCACTGTAGTGATAACTTCTAACTCCTTGCAATTTTTCTCTGAGAAACTACTTTCTGATATTGCTTCACTATTTTTCGCCGCAGCATTGGGGGAATTGGTGATCCTCTGCCCATCTTGACTTCTGAGAGACACTGCCACTCTGAGAGGTTCTTTTTTTTTAATACCCAATCATGTTACCAATTGACCTAATAAGTTGCAAATTGGTCCTCCAGCTTTTCCTTATATGTATGTAACAATTAAATCTTCATAATCTCGGGAAGAAGGAGGCGGGAACAGGCGGACAATCAAATATAAACTTTAATTACAAAATAAAAACAAAACAGCGCGTCAGCCCCTCATGGACGACTGACACGCACAAATAAAAACCAAACAAAACTAAAAGCTAGGCCTGGTCCTCTCTCATCCGTCACTGTCGTCACTCCAGTTTTATATCCTTCCATCTCCTCCGTGGGACTCGAGACCGGTGGGTGGAGCAGGTGCCGCTCATTTCCAATCACTCCTGTTCCCACAGCCCTCGGCCCCGCCCCACTCGTCACAATGTACATTTACATATCACATTTACATTACTTTAC